>NW_024738752.1:0-10804 GCF_018991925.1 Homarus americanus | reverse complement strand
ACAGGTAACGGCCTCTCACACTCACCAGGAGACAGAACAAGTAACACCCTATCACACTCATCCCGGAGACAGTACAGGTAACGGCCTCTCACACTCACCAGGAGACACTACAGGTAACAGCCTCTCACACTCACCCTTGGATACAGTACAGGTAACAGCCTCTCAACCTCACACTGGAGACAGTACAGGTAGCCTCTCACACTCACCCTGGAGACAGGATAGGTAACAGCCTCTCACACTCACCCTGGAGACAGTACTGGTAACAGCCTTTCACACTCACCCTGGAGACAGTACAGGTAACAGCCTCTCACACTCACTAGGAGACAGTATAGGTAACAGCCTCTCGCACTCACCATGCAGACAGTACAGGTAACAGCCTCTCACACTCACCAGGAGACAGTACAGGTAACAGCCTCTCACACTCACCAGGAGACAGTACAGGTAACAGCCTCACACTCCACCCTGGAGACAGAACAGCAACATCCTCTCACACTCACCCCAGACAGTACAGGTCACAGCCTCTCACACATCCTGAAGACAGTACTGGTAACAGCTTCTCGCACTCACCCTGGAGACAGTACAGGTAACAGCCTCTCACACTCACCAGGAGACAGTACAGGTAACAGCATCTCACACTCACCCTGGAGACAGTACAGGTAACAGCCTCTTACACTCACCCTGGAGACAGTACAGGTAACAGCCTCTCACACTGACCCTGGAGACAGTACAGGTAACAGCCTCTCACACTGACCAGGACACAGTACATGTAACAGCCTCTCAGAATCACCCTGGAGACAGTACAGGTAACAGCCTCTCACACTTACCAGTACAACAGTACAGGTAGCATCCTCTCACACTCACCAGGACACAGTACTTGTAACAGCCTCTCACACTCACCCTGGAGACAGAACAGGTAACAGCCTCTCACACTAACAAGGACACAGTACATGTAACAGCCTTTCACACTCACCCTGGAGACAGTGCAGGTAACAGCCTCTCACACTCACCCAGGAGACAGTACGGGTAACAGCCTCTAAAACTCACCCAGGAGACAGTACAGGTAATAGCCACTCACACTCACCCTGGAGACAGTACAGGTAATAGCCTCTCACACTCACCCTGGAGACAGTACAGGTAACAGGCTCTCACACTCACCCTGGAGACAGTACAGGTAACAGGCTCTCACACTCACACAGGATTCAGTACAGGTAACAGCCTCTCACACTCTCCCTGGAGATAGTACAGGTAACAGCTTCTCACACTCACCCTGGAGACAGTACAGGTAACAGCCTCTCACACTCACCTTGGAGACAGTACAGGTAACAGCCTCTCACACTCACCAGAAGACAGTACAGGTAACAGCCTCTCACAATCACCAAAAGACAGTACAGGTAACAGCCTCTCACACTCACCAGGAGACAGCTCAGGTAACAGCCTCTCACACTCACCAAAAGACAGTACGGGTAACAGCCTCTAAAACTCACCCAGGAGACAGTACAGGTAATAGCCACTCACACTCACCCTGGAGACAGTACAGGTAACAGCCTCTCACACTCACCAGGAGACATACAGGTAAAAGCCTCACACACTCACCCTGGAGACAGTACAGGTAACAGCCTCTAACACTCACCAGTTGACAGTACAGGTAACAGTTTCTCACACTCACCCTGGAGACAGTACAGGTAACAGCCTCTCACACTCACCTTGGAGACAGTATTGGTAACAGCCTCTCACACTCACCCTGGAGACAGTACAGGTAACATCCTCTCACACTCACCCTGGAGAAAGTACAGGTAATAACCTCTCACAGTCACCCTGGAGACATTACAGGTAACAGCCTCTCACACTCACCAGAAGACAGTACAGGTAAAAGCCACTCACACTCACCCAGGAGACAGTACAGGATAACAGCCTCTCACACTCACCCTGGAGACAGTACAGGTAACAGCCTCTCACACTCACCAGGAGACAGTACAGGTAACAGCCTCTCACATTCACCCTGGAGAAAGTACAGGTAATAACCTCTCACACTCACTTGAAGACAGTAAAGGTAACAGCCTCACACACTCACCAGAAGACAGTACAGGATAACAGCCTCTCACACTCACCCTGGAGACAGTACAGGTAACAGCCTCTCACACTCACCCTGGAGACAGTACAGGTAACAGCCTCTCACACTCACCAAAAGACAGTACAATTAAAACCCTCTCACACTCACCCAGGAGACAGTACAGGTAACAGGCTCTCACACTCACACAGGATTCAGTACAGGTAATACCCTCTCACACTCACCCTGGATACAGTACAGGTAACAGGCTCTCACACTCACACAGGATTCAGTACAGGTAACAGCCTCTCACACTCTCCCTGAAGACAGTACAGGTACCAGCCTCTCACACTCACCCTGAAGACAGTACAGGTAACAGCCTCTCACAATCAGCCTGGAGACAGTACAGTTAACAGACTCTCACACTCACCCTGGAGACAGTACAGGTAACAGCCTCTAACACTCACCCAGGAGACTGTACAGGTAATAGCCACTAAATCCTATCAGGGAGGATGCAGAGGGCAATTGTGCCTCTACACTCACCCAGGAGACAGCACAGGCAACAGCCTCTCACACTCACCTTGGAGACAGTAAAGGTAACAGCCTCACACTCAAATGGCAGACAGTAAAGGCAACAGCCTCACACACTCACCAGAAGACAGCATGAGATACAGCCTCACACTGCCCTGAGACAGTACAGGTAACAGCTTCTCAAACTCACCGTGGAGACAGTACAGGTAACAGCCTCTCACACTCACCCTGGAGACAGTACAGGATAACAGCCTCTCACACTCACACAGGATTCAGTACAGGTAATAGCCTCTCACACTCACCCTGGAGACAGTACAGGTAACAGGCTCTCACACTCACACAGGATTCAGTACAGGTAACAGTCTCTCACACTCTCCCTGGAGACAGTACAGGTAACAGCTTCTCACACTCACCCTGGAGACAGTACAGGTAACAGCCTCTAACACTCACCAGGAGACAGTACAGGTAACAGCCTCTCACACTCACCCTGGAGACAGTAAGGGTAACAGCCTCTAAAACTCACCCAGGAGACAGTACAGGTAATAGCCACTTACACTCACCCTGGAGACAGTACAGGTAACAGGCTCTCACACTCACACAGGATTCAGTACAGGTAACAGCCTCTCACACTCTCCTTGGAGACAGTACAAGTAACAGCTTCTCACACTCACCTTGGAGACAGTACAGGTAACAGCCTCTCACACTCACCCTGGCGACAGTACAGGTAACAGGCTCTCACACTCACACAGGATTCAGTACAGGTAACAGCCTCTCACACTCTCCCTGGAGACAGTACAAGTAACAGCCTCTCACACTCTCCCTGGAGACAGTACGGGTAACAGCCTGTCACACTCACCCGGAGACAGTACAGGCAACAGCCTCTCACACTCACCCTGAAGACCGTACAGGTAACAGCCTCTCGCACTCACCAGGGGACAGTACAGGTAACAGCCTCTCAAACTCACCCTGGAGACAGTACAGGTAACAGCCTCTCACACTCACCCTAGAGACAGTACAGGTAACAGCCTCTCACACTCACCCTGAAGACTGTACAGGTAACAGCCTTTCGCACTCTCCAGGAGACAGTACACGTAACAGCCTCTCACACTCCCCCTGAAGACAGTACATGTAACAGTCTCTCACTCACCCTGAAGACAGTACAGGTAACAGCCTCTCACACTCACCAGGAGACAGTCCAGGTAACAGCCTCTCACACTCACCAGGAGACAATACAGTTAAAAGCCTCACACACTCACCCTGGAGACAGTACAGGTAACAGCCTCTAACACTCACCAGTTGACAGTACAGGTAACAGTTTCTCACACTCACCCTGGAGACAGCATGCAACAGCCTCACACTCACCCTGAGACAGTAACAGCTTCTCACACCTCACTAAGGTAGAGCAGGTAGCCTCAAATCCCAGGAGAGATACAGGCAACAGCCTCTCACACTCACCCTGGAGACAGTACAGGTAACAGGTTCTCACACTCACCCTGGAGACAGTACATGTAACAGCCTCTCACACTGACCCTGGAGACAATACAGGTAACGGCCTCTCACACTCACCAGGAGACAGAACAAGTAACACCCTATCACACTCATCCCGGAGACAGTACAGGTAACGGCCTCTCACACTCACCAGGAGACACTACAGGTAACAGCCTCTCACACTCACCCTTGGATACAGTACAGGTAACAGCCTCTCAACCTCACACTGGAGACAGTACAGGTAGCCTCTCACACTCACCCTGGAGACAGGATAGGTAACAGCCTCTCACACTCACCCTGGAGACAGTACTGGTAACAGCCTTTCACACTCACCCTGGAGACAGTACAGGTAACAGCCTCTCACACTCACTAGGAGACAGTATAGGTAACAGCCTCTCGCACTCACCATGCAGACAGTACAGGTAACAGCCTCTCACACTCACCAGGAGACAGTACAGGTAACAGCCTCTCACACTCACCAGGAGACAGCAGACCCCACACCTCACCCTGGTGACAGTACAGGCCATAGCCTCTCACACATCCTGAAGACAGTACTGGTAACAGCCTGCACTCACCCTGGAGAGACAGTACAGGCAACAGCCTCTCACACTCTCACCAGGAGACAGTACAGGTAAATACATCTCACACCCACCCTGAGACAGTACAGGTAACAGCCCCTCACACCTACCCTGGAGACAGTACAGGTAACAGCCTCTCACACTGACCCTGGAGACAGTACAGGTAACAGCCTCTCACACTGACCAGGACACAGTACATGTAACAGCCTCTCAGAATCCCCCTGGAGACAGTACAGGTAACAGCCTCTCACACTTACCAGTACAACAGTACAGGTAGCATCCTCTCACACTCACCAGGACACAGTACTTGTAACAGCCTCTCACACTCACCCTGGAGACAGAACAGGTAACAGCCTCTCACACTAACAAGGACACAGTACATGTAACAGCCTTTCACACTCACCCTGGAGACAGTACAGGTAACAGCCTCTCACTCTCACCCTGAAGACTGTACAGGTAACAGCCTTTCGCACTCACCAGGAGACAGTACACGTAACAGCCTCTCACATTCCCCCTGAAGACAGTACAGGTAACAGCCTCTCACTCACCCTGAAGACAGTACAGGTAACAGCCTCTCACACTCACCAGGAGACAGTACAGGTAACAGCCTCTCACACTCACCCTGGAGACAGTACAGGCAACATCCTCTCACACTCACCCTGGAGACAGTACAGGTCACAGCCTCTCACACATCCTGAAGACATTACTGGTAACAGTTTCTCGCACTCACCCTGGAGACAGTACAAGTAACAGCCTCTCACACTCACCCTGGAGACAGTACAGGTAACAGCTTCTCACACTCACCAAGGATAGAGTACAGGTAACAGTCTCTCAAACTCACCCAGGAGAGAGTACAGGTAACAGCCTCTCACACTCACCCTGGAGACAGTACAGGTAACAGGTTCTCACACTCACCCTGGAGACAGTACATGTAACAGCCTCTCACACTGACCCTGGAGACAATACAGGTAACGGCCTCTCACACTCACCAGGAGACAGAACAAGTAACACCCTATCACACTCATCCCGGAGACAGTACAGGTAACGGCCTCTCACACTCACCAGGAGACACTACAGGTAACAGCCTCTCACACTCACCCTTGGATACAGTACAGGTAACAGCCTCTCAACCTCACACTGGAGACAGTACAGGTAGCCTCTCACACTCACCCTGGAGACAGGATAGGTAACAGCCTCTCACACTCACCCTGGAGACAGTACTGGTAACAGCCTTTCACACTCACCCTGGAGACAGTACAGGTAACAGCCTCTCACACTCACTAGGAGACAGTATAGGTAACAGCCTCTCGCACTCACCATGCAGACAGTACAGGTAACAGCCTCTCACACTCACCAGGAGACAGTACAGGTAACAGCCTCTCACACTCACCAGGAGACAGTACAGGTAACAGCCTCTCACACTCACCCTGGAGACAGTACAGGCAACATCCTCTCACACTCACCCTGGTGACAGTACAGGTCACAGCCTCTCACACATCCTGAAGACAGTACTGGTAACAGCTTCTCGCACTCACCCTGGAGACAGTACAGGTAACAGCCTCTCACACTCACCAGGAGACAGTACAGGTAACAGCATCTCACACTCACCCTGGAGACAGTACAGGTAACAGCCTCTTACACTCACCCTGGAGACAGTACAGGTAACAGCCTCTCACACTGACCCTGGAGACAGTACAGGTAACAGCCTCTCACACTGACCAGGACACAGTACATGTAACAGCCTCTCAGAATCACCCTGGAGACAGTACAGGTAACAGCCTCTCACACTTACCAGTACAACAGTACAGGTAGCATCCTCTCACACTCACCAGGACACAGTACTTGTAACAGCCTCTCACACTCACCCTGGAGACAGAACAGGTAACAGCCTCTCACACTAACAAGGACACAGTACATGTAACAGCCTTTCACACTCACCCTGGAGACAGTGCAGGTAACAGCCTCTCACACTCACCCAGGAGACAGTACGGGTAACAGCCTCTAAAACTCACCCAGGAGACAGTACAGGTAATAGCCACTCACACTCACCCTGGAGACAGTACAGGTAATAGCCTCTCACACTCACCCTGGAGACAGTACAGGTAACAGGCTCTCACACTCACCCTGGAGACAGTACAGGTAACAGGCTCTCACACTCACACAGGATTCAGTACAGGTAACAGCCTCTCACACTCTCCCTGGAGATAGTACAGGTAACAGCTTCTCACACTCACCCTGGAGACAGTACAGGTAACAGCCTCTCACACTCACCTTGGAGACAGTACAGGTAACAGCCTCTCACACTCACCAGAAGACAGTACAGGTAACAGCCTCTCACAATCACCAAAAGACAGTACAGGTAACAGCCTCTCACACTCACCAGGAGACAGCTCAGGTAACAGCCTCTCACACTCACCAAAAGACAGTACGGGTAACAGCCTCTAAAACTCACCCAGGAGACAGTACAGGTAATAGCCACTCACACTCACCCTGGAGACAGTACAGGTAACAGCCTCTCACACTCACCAGAAGACAGTACAGGTAAAAGCCTCACACACTCACCCTGGAGACAGTACAGGTAACAGCCTCTAACACTCACCAGTTGACAGTACAGGTAACAGTTTCTCACACTCACCCTGGAGACAGTACAGGTAACAGCCTCTCACACTCACCTTGGAACGATGTGGTAACAGCCTCTCACACTCACCCTGGAGACAGTACAGGTAACATCCTCTCACCCTGGAGAAAGTACAGGTAACCAACCTCACCAGTCACCCTGGAACCATTACAGGTAACAGCCTCTCACACTCACCAGAAGCAATTACAGGTAAAAGCCACTCCACTCACCCAGGGAGACAGTACAGATAACAGCCTCTCACACTCAACCTGGAGACAGTACAGGTAACAGCCTCTCACACTCACCAGGAGACAGTACAGGTAACAGCCTCTCACATTCACCCTGGAGAAAGTACAGGTAATAACCTCTCACACTCACCAGAAGACAGTAAAGGTAACAGCCTCACACACTCACCAGAAGACAGTACAGGATAACAGCCTCTCACACTCGCCCTGGAGACAGTACAGGTAACAGCCTCTCAAATTCACCCTGGAGACAGTACAGGTAACAGCCCCTCACACTCACCCTGGAGGCAGTACAGGATAACAGCCTCTCACACTCACCCAGGAGACAGTACAGGTAACAGCCTCACACACTCACCAGAAGACAGTACAGGTAACTGCCTCTTACACCCACCCTGGAGACAGTACAGGTAACAGCCTCTCACACTCACCAGAAGACAGTGCAATTAAAACCCTCTCACACTCACCCAGGAGACAGTACAGGTAACAGGCTCTCACACTCACACAGGATTCAGTACAGGTAATACCCTCTCACACTCACCCTGGATACAGTACAGGTAACAGGCTCTCACACTCACACAGGATTCAGTACAGGTAACAGCCTCTCACACTCTCCCTGAAGACAGTACAGGTACCAGCCTCTTCACACTCACCCTGAAGACAGTACAGGTAACAGCCTCTCGCACTCACCAGGAGACAGTACAGGTAACAGTCTCTCACAATCAGCCTGGGGACAGTAAAGTTAACAGACTCTCACACTCACCCTGGAGACAGTACAGGTAACAGCCTCTAACACTCACCCAGGAGACTGTACAGGTAATAGCCACTCACACTTACCGTGGAGACAGTACAGGTAACAGCCTCTCACACTCACCCAGGAGACAGTACAGGTAACAGCCTCTCACACTCACCAGGAGACAGTACATGTAACAGCCTCTCGCACTCCCCCTGGAGACATTACAGGTAACAGCCTCTAACACTCACCCTGGAGACAGTACAGGTAACAGCCTGTCACACTCACCAGGAGACAGTACAGGTAACAGCCTCTCACACTCACCCTGAAGACCGTACAGGTAACAGCCTCTCGCACTCACCAGGGGACAGTACAGGTAACAGCCTCTCAAACTCACCCTGGAGACAGTACAGGTAACAGCCTCTCACACTCACCCTAGAGACAGTACAGGTAACAGCCTCTCACACTCACCCTGAAGACTGTACAGGTAACAGCCTTTCGCACTCTCCAGGAGACAGTACACGTAACAGCCTCTCACACTCCCCCTGAAGACAGTACATGTAACAGTCTCTCACTCACCCTGGAAGACAGTACAGGTAACAGCCTCTCACACTCACCAGGAGACAGTCTAGGTAACAGCCTCTCACACTCACCAGGAGACAATACAGTTAAAAGCCTCACACACTCACCCTGGAGACAGTACAGGTAACAGCCTCTAACACTCACCAGTTGACAGTACAGGTAACAGTTTCTCACACTCACCCTGGAGACAGTACAGGTAACAGCCTCTCACACTCACCTTGGAGACAGTATTGGTAACAGCCTCTCACACTCACCCTGGAGACAGTACAGGTAACATCCTCTCACACTCACCCTGGAGAAAGTACAGGTAATAACCTCTCACAGTCACCCTGGAGACATTACAGGTAACAGCCTCTCACACTCACCAGAAGACAGTACAGGTAAAAGCCACTCACACTCACCCAGGAGACAGTACAGGATAACAGCCTCTCACACTCACCCTGGAGACAGTACAGGTAACAGCCTCTCACACTCACCAGGAGACAGTACAGGTAACAGCCTCTCACATTCACCCTGGAGAAAGTACAGGTAATAACCTCTCACACTCACTTGAAGACAGTAAAGGTAACAGCCTCACACACTCACCAGAAGACAGTACAGGATAACAGCCTCTCACACTCACCCTGGAGACAGTACAGGTAACAGCCTCTCACACTCACCCTGGAGACAGTACAGGTAACAGCCTCTCACACTCACCAAAAGACAGTACAATTAAAACCCTCTCACACTCACCCAGGAGACAGTACAGGTAACAGGCTCTCACACTCACACAGGATTCAGTACAGGTAATACCCTCTCACACTCACCCTGGATACAGTACAGGTAACAGGCTCTCACACTCACACAGGATTCAGTACAGGTAACAGCCTCTCACACTCACCCAGGGAGACAATTTACAGGTAACAGCCTCTCACACACTCACCCCTGGAGACAGTACGGGTAACAGCCTCTAAAACTCACCCAGGAGACAGTACAGGTAATAGCCACTTACACTCACCCTGGAGACAGTACAGGTAACAGGCTCTCACACTCACACAGGATTCGAGGTACAGGTAACAGCCCTCACACTCACCCTGGAACAGTACAGGTAACAGGCTCTCTCCCACCTCACACACAGGATTCAGTACAGGTAACAACCTCTCACACTCTCCTGGAGACAGTACAAGTAACAGCTTCTCACACACTCACCCTGGAACCCGAACAGGTAGCAGCCTCTCACACTCACCTTGGAGACAGTACAGGTAACAGCCTCTCACACACTCACACCCAAGAGAGACCAATTGCAAGGTAAGCAGCCTCTTACACTCACCAAAAGACAATTACAGGTACAGCGGAGACAGTACAGGTAACAGCCTCTCACACTCACCAGGAACATTACAGGTAACAGCCTCTCACATTCACCAAAGACAATTCCACAGGTAACAAGCCTCTCACACTCACCAGGAAATTACAGGTAACAACCTCTCACACTCACCCTGGAGACAGTACAGGTAACAGCCTCCTCCACTCACCCTGAAGACAGTACAGGTGCCCAGCCTCTCACACTCACTTACAGGAGACAGTACAGGTAAGCAGCCTCACACACTCACACCCTGGAGACAGTACAGGTAACAGCCTCTAATACTCACCCAGGAGACAGTACAGGTAACAGACTCTCGCACTCACCAGGAGACAGTACACGTAACAGCCTCTCACACTCACCCTGAAGAAAGTACAGGTAACAGCCTCTCACACTCACCCTGGAGACAGTACAGGTATCAGCCTCTCACACTCACCCTGAAGACAGTACAGGTAACAGCCTCTCGCACTCACCAGGAGACAGAACAGGTAACAGCCTCTCACAATCAGCCTGGAGACAGTACAGTTAACCGCCTCTCACACTCACCCAGGAGACAGTAGAGGTAACAGCCTCTAACACTCACCCAGGTGACTGTACAGGTAATAGCCACTCACACTTACCGTGGAGACAGTACAGGTAACAGCCTC
>NW_024738751.1:0-33604 GCF_018991925.1 Homarus americanus | reverse complement strand
TTCACTCATACAAAGAATCCCAAATAATTCACAATTTTCTAATAAACCCTTGTGGGTTCCATATTTTGGTTCCCCGGGCGTCATACAAGTTGAGGACCACTGCTAAAAACATTGGGTTACATATGCATGCCCAAACTCACTCATGAGGAGGTTAACCGCCAGGTTGGATGCAGACAGGGTAGTAATTAACGCTCGAAGTCGTTGTATATGCTCCTCCTAGGAATCACTCCAGATGACGAGGTCGTCCAGGTAGACCCGAACACCAGGCAAGTTAGCCGTCAGGAGATTCATCAGGCACTGGAAGGTCCCAGGGACATTCCTCACGTCAAACGGGAGAACCATAAACTCGAAGAGTCCAGATGGAGTGACGAAGGCAGAGACCCAGCTTTGCTCGCTCCATAAGGGGGACTTGATAGCAATCCTGCAGCAGATCCAGCTTGGAGACAGCCCGCGGGTCCCAGGTCGTCAATAATATCATCCATCCGGGGAAGTGGAAAAGAATCTGGCATGGTGACACTATTTACCTTCCGGTAGTTGACGCAAAGGCGGAAGGCCCCACTGGACTTAGGAACCGGGACCACTGGCGATGCTTAAGGAATCAAACTTGGACGGATCAGGCCCTTCCCCTGTAGTCGTTTTACCTCCGCTTGTATCAATTCCCTCTTCTCGGCATTGGGGTGATAAGGTGCTTACCATATTGAATGGGTTCCTTGGGTGTCCACGTCATGTTGCAGTAAGGGACATAATCGATGTGTATCTCCAAAGATGTCCTGATGCTCCTGTAGAGGACAAGTAATATCGGCCGCCTGGGCGATAGGCAAGTGTACAAGTTTATCATTGCGACCCATCAAGACTTCAGTATTAGATAATTTGGATCTGACAAAAAGAGAAGGGCCATCATCACTCCCTTCTTTGTTACCTGTGCTACATTATCTTTGTTAATCACATCCAACTCATGTCTATCCCACGATGGTACTTCTTCAAGAGGTTTTTTGCACCTCTTTAGGATTTCAATGACATAATTAACATTCCCAACTCGTTATTCTACATTAACTACTCGATAAGGACCAGAGTACTGGGACTGAAGAGGTTGCTTTGGCAAGGGTAACAGGGCACCTTATTAAATTTATCAAACATATTTTTTATACTCTCCTGAGCCTTAGCCAGGTAAGCATGAGCATCTTTAACAGCTATCTCTAGGTACTCCTTAAATTTAAGAACATGCAGCTATTGGAACACCATCCTTTTCATTTAGCCATTAATCAATTGAAAAGGTGGTAAATCCTAAACTTTCCTGTACACTTTCAC
Source organism: Homarus americanus (assembly GCF_018991925.1). Lineage (NCBI taxonomy): Eukaryota > Metazoa > Arthropoda > Malacostraca > Decapoda > Nephropidae > Homarus > Homarus americanus. The sequence goes on along the minus strand of NW_024738751.1, from coordinate 32,296 downwards.
TCACAGAGAACAACAAAAGATCAATGCCTTCATCACAGTCCTGACCTGTCTCTAAGTAAAATGCTTTAATCAAGTTTTGCGGAGTGGTGAAAACGCTCAATTAATCATTGGCTTTGAGAGTGGAAAGCCGTCGTACGACAATGACAGACTCCCAAGATTTTCTTTACCTGATCGAACAACCCAGAGGTAGAATTTGACCCTTGATCCGACTGCACAGTGGCAGGCAGACAAACCTGTGTGAAAAACTTGATCATGGCCCGAACAATAGTTTTCGTGGTAGTATTCCAGAGGGGAATGGACTCGAGATACTGGATAGCAGCATCAATGATGGTTAGCATGAACTGATGACCTCGTCTAGTCTTGGGTAACGGTCCCACACAATCTATGACTTTACTGAAAGGTTCTTCTACAACGGGGATAGAGTGAAGAGGAGCGAGTTTGGTGATCATGCCAGATTTACCTTTAACCTGGCAAGTGTGGCAGGTCCTACAGTATGTTCAAGCTTTTGCCAGAAAAAATGAGAGAGAATCATAATGTATGTCTTTCGTACACACCCGCAAGGGCTTCGGAATGACTATCTGTTGGACGGTCTCCCAAAGGTGATCTACTTGGGCCGTTAACGGACTAAGCTTAGGCATGAACAGCCCAGACGTGAAGTAAAACCAATCAGGGAAATTAACCAAAACAGATTCACCAATAATGCAATCGGAGTGCTGTTTTAAACCGTAATCACGAGACTGCTCTTAAATGAATTTAGCTCTAGTGATGGGAGAATTCCTAAAACTGATGACATTAGGACATGAAGTATCGTCTTGAACTCGTAGCGTGGAATTTAAGTCGTAAGGGGTCTTATTAAAGAATTTAACTAGATAATAATCATTCGAAAAGGAATTTCACTATCACAAGACTCATCGACTGGTTAATTGAATTAATCTTAGTTATATGGGTCTCCGGCACCTTACGCACAAGTAAGAAAAGGCTTAGGAAATTTAATTTCTAATTCCTGAGTTATATTATCACAAGTGGGTCTGGCGGAAACTACAAGGCAAGGTGACACTTGGTCTCCGGCAAGATCGTTGCCTATTACGACTGAGATACCAGCGACTGGTAGACTCTTGACTACTGCTATGGACTCATACTCAGAGACAAAGGCACAATTAAGGGAAACTTTACACATGGGATATCTAACACTTCCAGGTAAACCTGATAAAATCAGTCTCATTCGTATAACTGGTGTTTGTAAAACAATAACAGGGAGAAAGGGCTAAACTAATTCCTGATGGGATAGGAGACATTGCGAGTAAAATGGTCTAAATGGAGGTGATACACAAGCAGGGACAACTCCAGAATGTGTGCGCACTGAATCAAGTTAGCACTGGTACGAGGGTCAAATAATTCCATTGTATTAGGGACAACACTGATGTGAAGGACAGGTCTGCCGTCTGCTTTGGCCAGAGGAATTGTATCTAACGACGATTTTCTACATTTGGCTATGACATTACCAGTTTGTTGACAATAACGGCAAAATACACTATTCCTCTCACCAGAAACATCAACTTTACTTCTCTCCAGAACAGTGTCCTCATCTGAAACTGACGAGACAGGTTGAGAAAAGATCCCCGAGGCATCCAGCAGTGCAGACCTATATATGGTAGCCTGCTCCTTATGTAAACTTAAATGGGTTATTGATATACTTCGGTTGAGAGGACTGGAATATCTGTACCCATGCTATGTGAAAATTATCAATATTAATTAGAGAGAAATGATCAGCAGCAGGCCCAGCTGTGGCCAAGGTGCGGAACCCACGCTCATCTATATGAGCTCGCACCCTTGCAGGGATACAATGCTTGATTTTTACGAATATGAACAATTCTAATAATTATCCGTGCCAGAGGGGAGACAACTCGTTCTCCACCCACTTTCGATACAGAAACTGCTTCTTCCAGAAGAACTAGAAAATGTTTGTTTGTCGGCTTTCTAGCAGTTGTAAAACTTGCAGATAAGGTCTGGGAACTCACTGATATGCATTAAGCATTGTAGTTTTGACTACTTCGTAGTCCATAAACTGAGCGGCGTCTAATGTACCAAATAGCTCCTGAGCTATCTCCACAACAGAACTGAGTGCCAACAATACCCATTTATCCACAGGTTAATCATGAAGCTTAGCTGTTCCTCCTCAAAAACTTTTGGTACAGTCAGCCAAAAAAGTTGTGTCTGTGTTCCGAACCCCGTAAATATTCGAGTTGACGTGGACCATACGGTGTGGGGGGTTATGGTAGGGTAGTGGAGGACGAGAGTGGTTTAGTTGTTGTTAATAATGTAGTATAGTATTTTATCGCAACATAAAGGTGCCAATTGTGATATTACACATGATGTAACATCTGTAATATATATTGAAATGTATTGTCAACATAAAACAGCCTATAACATGTTAGAAGCGTCAGCAGCAATGACAACGTGGTACCCCGCCCCCTGCTCACCTTGCTACCACACTCCCTCCCCCGGGTATCAGGGATTGGAGAACTTATCACGTAATTAACATCGGAATGAAAGACAGAGCGCTGAGTTTTTACTGTATGTTTATTCTCCTAACAGAACAGGATATACAGACCATGTCTGTATTACATGGAGGCATATATATATATATATATATATATATATATATATATATATATATATATATATATATATATATATATATATATATATATATATATATATATATATCATGTAAATCCACAATGAAAACGTGGATAAGCTAAATCTTGATAAAATCACACGGGAAAATGGAAACAACGGAGCACCTTAGCTTTCGTCTTTATTCAAGACATCTTCAGAGGCAACTGAAGGTATTAGGTAATGACCCTACTAATTTTTAAAAAAAGCACCGCAACGGTCGGAAGTCAGGTCAGAGGGTAAGGTGCCCCAACCTTCTCACCTGGTTACAAATCTTCTTAATTACAAAATTGTCCAGTTTGTACATGCCATTACTCAAATTCATGTTGACTGCTTCGGTATGTTTAATGAGACTAGATTCTATAATATTCCTACTGTCAATTGAATTACAAGGTAATATTGAGGAGGCATTATCCCAGTCAATGCAATGCTTATTATCCCTCAGATGAACAACAGAGCATTGGATTCCTGGCCTTCCTAACACTATATTTATGTTGTTTAAGTCTAGTTACAAGATCTTTACCTGTCTGGCCTAAGTAAAACATATTACATTCCTTGCAAGGAACTTTATAAATGCAACCAATTGTGTTGTTGGGGGAGTTCTTGATTAACATTTGTTTAACAGTGCATGAGTTTTTAAATGCCACATTGACGTTCCAGGTTTTTAGTTGTAAGGGAATTTGAGAGAAATTTTTGTGAAATGGTAATACTAAGAGATTCTTATGGTCATGGGTGGGCTTCTCCTTAGTCTGTACTCACCCCTGAAGATGTGATTTACACGAAAGCGCTTGGGAACTTCATGTTTTCTTCTTTCCTTGTGGTTATCAGCATATACCTGGATCACGCGCAACTACAGTGATTTACCTGCATATATATATAATATATATATATATATATATATATATATATATATATATATATATATATATATATATATATATATATATATATATATATATATATATATATATATATATATATATATATATATATACAGTATATACTCTATGCTGCACCTTACAGGTCTCTGTATATTATTTTCTTGTCTAGTGATGTTCTTATTTATAACCTACAGGTAATATTATACACATGTTAATATATCACGAAACTTATTTTATAACGCACATTCTTTCCTCAGATATGGCCACGGGGAGGGTTAACGCACCTGCGGTTTTAGCTGACAGGGAGAGAATAATCGGGCTGTGGCAGGGTGGCATGGCACCTGCCGACGTTGGTGACGCCATGGGTGCGTCTAAGAAAACAGTGCAGAGGTGGATTACTATGTGGCAGGAGGGGGGTTCTCTGACGACAAGACCAAGGAGCGGCAGACCCCGGTTAACCACACAAGACGAGGATGCCGTTTGCTGGCTGCAGTAGACAACACACCTAAGAAGACAGTCATCGACCTCACCAGAGAACTCGTGCTCCTCTGTCATCCTCTAACGAGTAGAAACCGTCTCCACAAGAGCGATATAAACTGCTACGTTCCAGCAAAAAAAAAAAACAGAAATTAACACAAGCCCATAGGTAGGGTCGGCTTGGATTTGCTTTGGAATACCTTGGCGTCGACCCAATGTTCTGGAACAATATTATATTTACCGATGAGAAGAGCTTCTCATCAGTTAAAGCCGGAGCACGATACTGCTGGCCACCAGTTAATACACGATACAAAGATAAGAACATTGACGAGAGGGCTACAAGTGGTCGTGTCACTGTGAATATGTGAGGATGGATGGGCATACGGCCCAGGGGAGCTGGTGGTGTTGGAGGGGAGATTCACGAGTGACGACTACATTCACATATGGAAGAGGTCTTCTTACCCACCGTCCGAGCGATGGCAATTCCTGACCCGGAATCAATTATACTTGTGCACCACAACAGCCCAGTCCATACAAGCAACACTGTCAACTTGTGGCTCGATCAACATCCTATGATTCAACCTATAAACTGGCCACTAAGTTGGCATAAATCCCGCAAAACCTGGGCTATCATAACTGGCAAACTGGGATGTTGGCGAACGGAGCCAGGAAATTGTGGCGCGACATGCCTATTGAAGGTATGGGGAACGACTGAGACGCCGCTATTATATGCTTCAATCTTGGGTCCATATGAGAGAGGATTAATGAAGTTATTAATGCACATGGCGGCTGGACATCTAATTAGATTCTTGAGTTGATCCTTTACATTTATGTCAAATGTATATGCATAAACTTCCTGACTACATGTTTTCATATCATACATGTAACTTTCGAATGAAAATTATTAGGAATAACATTTTGGGTAATTGGGTTAAGGCCAACATTTATCAACACCTGTCTCTAAATGTCTACATATGTAAGTCTTTCTGTGATGCAACATAATGCATCATCATGTGTTCCATGTAATCCAAATTAATGGAAATATAAATTCATATACGTTCATCCCACTTGATCGGGAGCAGATAAAGAAGACCACAATAACACGAACCGCCCAGTGGAAAATAGAGAAACATAGAAGATTAACACCAGTATCACGATCGGCCAGGTGGTACTATCTGGTCACGAATTATGAGAGACCACCATTCATGAAGGATATAACAAGAAGGGCAGAAGTTAACTTCCACCGACTGAGACTGGGATACCCATGCATTTGGGAAATACTTGTGTCGGCACAAGCAGAGCAGCACATGTGCAAGACCTGTGACAGCGGAGCAGAAAACACACTGCAGCACTACCTCATTGAGTGCCCTGGAACACAATTAGCTAGGAGAAACATACAACCACCTATCACAGCAGAGAAGGTTGCCAGAAAGCTAACCACCAACTACTCTCAAGAAACCCTACAGTTTCTTACCGAGCATCCACCCCCCACATTAGTGGTGGAGATGTGCATTTAACCAAAAAGACGCTGGTGTTTTATCCCAGCAGTGGGTGGACCAGCATTTTAGCTTAAGGTCCACGTAGGTAATATTCCTACAAATCAATAAAAAAAAAAAGCATACAAAATTTGTCGTCGTAGCTATCTTTGATAATGGAATACTTTGGGGAAGGAATAACGATGAAACACGTTTCATAACGTGTGTGTGTGTGTGTGTGTGTGTGTGTGGAATCTTATGAAACGTCGTGGTTATGATAATATAAAGCGGCGTTTGTCAGTAGTGATAACATGTAATATCTCACCTCAGTTTCCTGTCGCCTAATACAGAGAACCGAATGATTATGATGACATGACTATTTGCTGGTGGGTGTATAGCTTGGGTTCATCACCTTGCGTAACACCTGCGGCTATGTTTCCCTCACCCCTTTACCAAAGCTCCACCACTTGTGGGAACAAATGCTCTTCCCGATATTACAGCGACGTCACCTCATGCCTCCATGCACAGGCCAACCGGCCTATTGCAGACTCCTTATTTTCTTATGTAATACCAGACATGGTCTGTATATCCTGATTTGTTAGGAGAGTAAACATACAGTAAAAACAGAGCGCTCTGTCTTTCATTCCGATGTTAATTACGTGATAAGTTCTCCACTCCCTGCTACCCGGGGGAGGAAGTGTGGTAGGACGGTGGGCAGGGGGCGGGGTAGCACGTTGTCATTGCTGCTAACGCTTCTTACATGTTATAGGCTTGTTTTATGTTGACGATACATTTAAATATATATTACAGATGTTACATCATGTGTAATATCACAATTGGCACCTTTACGTTGCGATAAAATACTATACTACATTATTAACAATAACTACAGCACTCTCGTCCTCCACTGCTCTACCTCCACCCCAACCACTAACCCCCCACATCGTATGGTCCTCGTCAACCCATACTCCATCTCACAGTTACCAACCTTCCCAAACTATCCCTGCTGCTTCGACCTACCTGCTTGAATATTTACGGGGTTCGGAACGCAGACACGACTTTTTTCGCTGACTGTACCGTACCTACTTTACTTCTAGGAAATCTAGGTGAACAGGGATCAATAAGTATGTCCAAACTACTTTTCTATCGGCCCTGGATTCGAACCCGTGACATCTCGCTCGCTAGGCAAGAGCGGTACCGCGTCTACCATCGACGCCCCAAACGGATGAAAGTCTTTGATTCATTGGCTTATGACTCATACTCGGCGAATGCCACTCTACCCCGCATTACAGGTATTGATGGTCCGGCAGGTCATAGATGCCGTACTACTTAAGGTCAGAATAAGGAACAAATTTCTTGAAAGTATATTCTTCGTGGCAGAAGGTATTTGTATTCCAGGTCATTTATTAGTAGGTTACCCTGCGATGAAGACCTTTAAAATATTAGTTGTTCCAAATGAGTCTTTTTTTTTCTTCAGAAAACGATTTATTTATCCGCTTCTGTTAGACACCCTACTAATACAGCACTCACTTGCACTCACTGATTCACCGTCTGCAGCATTACACGTTCCTGTTCATAGTAATACACACTGAAAGGATCCCTTGACTTCGGAATGTGGATGACAATAAAACCTGATCCCTTATTGCTTCTCAGAATTTTGTTTAAGTAAACTTGCACATAATATCTACCTTCTCCTAATCAGTTAACCAAAGCTGAAATTAGATGCAGATTGGTTAGAGACATGTGGTTTAAATCCTATTAATCCTACTAATTTGCTTTCGAGAACCGTCTTTAGTCACAGCGGGAGTGATTGATATAGACTGCTCTCTACATTGAAGTCATGATGGTAATGCGGTAATTTACTTGGCCAGTAAACTTCCCTACCCTCAACGACTCCGACGTTGAAGGTAAAAGACAGGATTCCATCAGATCTTAGAGTCTTGACTGGAAAGAGCAGTAAACTTTGGACGAATTTAACAATCACTTGCTTGATTGGTATGAGGAGGATGTGTCATAGAGACACTGTTACTAGGATCAAGAGTTGAACAAACAAAATAATGATTTGGGTGTGGCAAGGATAGCATTGCGTGTGATATGTTTAATAAATATATTAAATAAATTCTTAAACTGAAACACATTAACAATCACAGAAGCAATAATTATATTATCTTACTTTTAAGTTTATTAAGAAAAGTTAAAATAGATTCAATCTAGTTTAACGAGAGAAAAAAAATCATGTGTAAAACCTTATACTCACCACTATTGTATAAGAACTCCCAGTTAGTATAAGTAATAGAGGTATCATCAGTCCACTGGAAACTACCTTCATGACTGGAACTTGTCATGCCAATCCAAGTAGAATCTGCAAGGAAAATCTTAGTTTAGAACGGCAAAATGTTTATGCTAACATAACATAACATATATATATATATATATATATATATATATATATATATATATATATATATATATATATATATATATATATATATATATATATATATATATATATATATATATATATATATATATATATTTCATGTAAATCTACAATGAAAACGTGGATAAGATAAATCTTGATAAAATCAATGGAAAATGGAATATTCAGGATATATTTCTAACATGAACAAACAAGATTCGAAAGCAGTGCCCTTAAGTTCGTTCATAAGAATAATAATCACCCCATTGCTTAGAAAAAGCTAGAAGTATTAAACTATCTTGTGTCAAGAAAGACTTCTGGTTGAAGTTGGTTTCATTAAGGAAATTAAAAATCAATTAATCTTAGTGATGGTCAGTTCAAACTGATAATGGTGTTACATATAAATTTATTTGTCAGTGGCCCAAGGTTAAAAATGGTTTGAAAACCTTTGATCTAGATGTATGAAAGTTATTTTGTGGGTCCCTTATTTTTGACCTGACTTGACTAGTCACGTCACCCCCTTCTCTTAAGCTCTTGTACGTGTGTGTTGGTGTGTGGATTAGTGGATGACATCATTATGACCTGACCTCATGTTTTTAAGGTCACCCTGTATATTTAAGCCTCTCTCTGTCCATGTAATCCAGTTGCCTTTGAAGATGTCTTGAATAAAGACGAAAGCTAAGGTGCTCCGTTGTTTCCCTTTTCCCGTGTGATTTTATCAAGATTTATCTTATCCACGTTTTCATTGTGGATTTACATGAAATATATATATATATATATATATATATATATATATATATATATATATATATATATATATATATATATAATATATATATATATATATCATATATATATATATATATATAAATATATATTATATATATCATATATATATATATATATATATATATATATATATATATATATATATGTATATATAAATATATATATCTATATATATTCAGAAATTTCAGTGGAATTTCAAACACCGCGCCATTGGCGATACTGAGCTTTCAAGGTCGTCGGAGGGAAGAGAGCGCTCCCTGCACATAGCGAGAGGTTGTGGAACTAGGCCTAAGTGATATTAAATGTAATTTGCCGAATTAATAATGATGCGATTCATGAAGTTAAGGGACTATTATTGAATTTGAAATTATTATAGATCGTTTATCAGTCTGAATAATGTTATGGGTATCCCAAGGAGTTATTAGTTAGGCGGAAAATATGTCACGTAGGCCAAAGCTAACGCCTTGAGAGGACACGAGACGCGCTCTCTCTCAGTCACGGGGAAGCATTCAGACAAGACGTCCCTGCGCGTCCGTCACAGAACTAGTCACGTGGTCTAGTCACCTGTGTTGCCCTATTGCAGTATAACAAGTAAGTCTCATTCGATCTCAGACAGGGTTTAGATAGGGCAGTGGTAAAGTTAACAAGAGCTAACAGTGAGTTCATTTCAGGGTTTCCGTCAGAACCCACTTGACTGCGAGAGACTGACTGCCGTTTGAGACTGCCGTTGATGATTGAGGCTTGGCGATTGTCGCCTTCGGAACGATCAGTGTAGGCTTGTCACTGGTTAGCGGGGTAGCAAAGGATCTCTTGAGTGAACGAGTGCTCCCGACAACTAAAACGACACGGGACCAGCATCAGCAGTGGGTGATCAGTTCTTACCACGTGGGTGCACAACACCACGTGTCCTCGGTGAGCTAGAAGTGTTACCTACTGGCCATAGACACCTGCTGGCGTTCTCTCTTCCTGCCCATGGACGCACTGGGAGTACACTGAGGCTATTTGAGTAAATTAATAGTCACACACTGAGACCATGAGTCTAGGACTCTTGGAGATACCTAGAGGAACATTTTATCTCCCTTATTACGGGTGTATGTTGAGTTGGGTGGAGCATGGTTCACGAGAATTGGTGGACCCATTAACATATCAATAATAGTGACTATATTTGTGTGTAGTTAATACCATTTCTCAGTTACTGATGTTATCTTGACGTGTGTGGTTTAATATTTCTTAAATAATTTTGATAGTATTGTTTTTTGAATGTTGTGTCACTAAGCGGAACAAGAGTGATACTGTGATTTAATTCTTTTAATGCATTTAATTTTTCTTTATAATTCCGATCTCAGGTATAACCTTTGTTCCCCAGAGTAGTGGTTAAGTTAGGTTAGGAATTGTGCATCTGTTGGGGGTGATATAATTTTGTTGAAAGCCCTTAAGGCCTGTTTCATGTGTGCAAGCAACATTTCTTAATACTTTAAATTTATTGTTGCCTGAGTTTCTAATAATTTCAATATCATGTATAACTTTTATTCCCCAGAGTAGTGTTTTAAGTTCAAGTTAAGAGGTGAGCATATTGGTGTACCATTATTTGATTGTGTTTGTAGTGTTGGAGGAATATAAGTGTCTAAATTTTACAGTGTGTCTCATTCATCCCAGTCACAGACGCCATTCCTTCCATATCGGGTCACGGATAATTCATTTTGTTTAGTAGATTTATTGTTCTTGTGCTGGTTCGATTTTTCTCAAGGGCGCCCACCGCCATTAATACCATTTTATTAATTTTTAATAAAACTCCCCAAGTCAAGGAGAAAATAAAGTTCAATAAATTCTGAATGGTTACATAGTATATATATATATATATATATATATATATATATATATATATATATATATATATATATATATATATATATATATATATATATATATATATGTATATATATATATATGTATATATATATATATGTATATATATATTTATATATATATATTATATATATATATATATATATATATATATATATATATATATATATATATATATATATATATATATATATATAATATTTTGCTGTCGGTTTTGCAGGTAAGCTCTAAATTCCTCATGGTGATCAGGGATGCTCTCTGCAAGATTTTTGCCAGCATTAATAAAATATCCATTGAAGTGGTTGGCAATGAGGGAGGGTTCCGTTACAACTGAATTATTTATCATAAAAGCTGAGTGGGGGGCCGAAGGCTGCGTGTTCTTGTTCTGAATAGAATTTATGATATTCCAGGTTTTCTTACAGTCGCCTGACGCTCACTGGAGCTTAATTGTATAATAGCTACGTCTGGCATTTCTAACTGCTTGAGTTACTCTATTTGTGATACTTCGGGAAGCATAACCAAAAGTTATGGGTCTTTTTTGCAAATTTCCTTTGGAGTTTGCGTTTTTCTTTTATCATTATCTTAATTTCTCTTGTGATACAGGGTTTGGAAATGGATACAGTTTTCACTGACTTAGTCTAGAAGGGGGAAGCATTTATCAAAGCAGGCATTGAAGATGCAAGAGAAGTTGCAGCTGTTCACGTTTGGGTTGTTGGAGGCAAAGACAAGATCCCAATTAGCATTCATTAAGTTGTTTTCAAAAAGGAGCATGTTGTAGGCGCAGTAGTCTCCGTATTGTATTGAGATTCTACTCTACATTTCAGGTTTTGAGGCTGCTTTATACATGGCAAAAACTGGGAAGCGATCTGAGATATTGTTAAAAATAATTCCACTTACTAGAATGTTAGGATTGATGTTAGTCCAGATATGTACAATCACAGTGGCAAAGGTGGCAGTTACTCTAGTGGGTTTGGTTATAGTGTTGAAGAAGAGCTTAGAATGATAGGTAGCAAGAAGGTCTAATACTGAGGTGTCGGTTTCTGATTTTAATAGATCGAGGTTGAAATCTCCTGTAATGTAGCAGAGTTTCCTCTCTGAACTTATAATAGAGATAAGCTCAGAACATTTTCAAGAAATTTCCTTTCATTAGTGTGGGGTCTTCTGTAGATTACTCCTACTCAAATATTTCATGTGTCGTTACGTAATTCATTAAAAACACTCTCCGTGAACTCCTCCTGAACCTTCAAATCATCTCTTACAGAAGTGTTATACTTGATATCAACATATAGTGCAACACCACGTGATGTGTTGACGCAGTGTCTATTATAATTAGGAATGTTATACACATATTCAATATCGTTAGTGAGTTTGGTCTCACAGAATCCAAGTACATCAAATTTGTGGGCAATAGAAGATATACACTGATCTAAAAAGGTATCTAGATGAAGGGGAATACTGGTGATGTTATGGTTCATTAAGGAAAAGGTATGAGGTAGAAGAAGACTAGAACTAAACTCGAGAGAGTCAGGAAAGTAATAGGTACAAGTGAGGTTGCTGTAACCCAGCGAGTTTTGTAGAATGGCATCAGGATCAATATGAGGGAGTATTGTGTCGACATCATGGGTGAAGGGGGTGTAACACATACGATCGAGTACCTCTTAGGGAACGACACTAACATCATCATTGTGGGAACATTGATACTGATTAAGGAACAGCAAAAACTGAGGGTCACTGAGGTGTGAAAAGGGAAGACCAAAGAAAGTTATAGTAGTGGGGGGTAACGTACTCACAAGTGCTACAACCAACAGAATTAAGATGACTGGTAACTGGGTACTGTTGAGGATTGCTGGTTTTCAACACAGAGGGTGGACGCCTAGTACCTGAGTTGGCCGGCAGGGGGTGGGGGATAGTGGCAGTGGCTGGTTCTCCCCTCAGTGGGGAGGGGGTTCTCGAGGGGCTTAGAAGGGCTGGTACAGTGGGTGGGTGAGTGGGCGGGTGTCCACTTGCCCTATCCCTCATAACAAGGGTTTTATGACTGAACGTCACGTGTTTCTCTTGTTCCCTGGCTTTTTTAAACTGGTTCATTAGCTGTTGGCGGGCTTTAGTCGTACCTGGGCAGAGGCCCTCGTTGACGAAGATAGTAGTGCCTTTCAGCTTACTGCGTTGATAAAACACTTTGTCATGGTCAGAGAGGGATGAGAATTTTGTTATGATGTCGCCGGGGCGGGAGGAGTTGGGTTTCCTGATGCGTTGAACGCAGTCAAACTTTACTTCAAGAAGTTTAAAATGTTCATTCAGCAGGCGTGAAATTTTGCATTGAGATGACTCCCAGTTCTCGTGGATATCTTCAGGGACTCCAGCAATCCTGAGGTTGTTTCGCCGCCCTATGTTATCCACATAATCCACCCGGTCTGCTGTTGTCGTTTGCTCCATTTTAAGCTTGTAATTCTCCTCGCTCAGCTGTTGAACTAGGGTCCTGAGTGTTCGGTTCTCTTTAGCTTCAGCGTTCAATTTTGCGTGTAAATCATTTATTTCCCCTTGCAAGAATTCCAAGCTGCTTCTAATCTCACTTAGCTGGTCAGCGAGACGCCAGTCAGCTTCCTCTAGTTTCCCAATGGTCTTCTTATTCATTTGTTGTATGAGGTCCTGTATGAGAGTCCGTTGGACTTCAATTATCACATCAACCAGCTGTTGCGTCGTGAAATTTAAATTTTTGACTCTAGCAGCCAACTTAGACATATTGAAGATAGTGAGGGGAGTGTAGGCTGGCAGTGGGGAGTCGATCAAACTGTGTGGTCAGCTGGGGTGGCCGGCCTGGTGGGACGGTGGGGGAGGAGGACGGTGGGCAGGACTAGGGCCCTGATTACAAGCCGTGGCACTGAGGGAAAACACAGTCACAGAGTCACAAATTCACCAGGGGAATCACAGGTAAATATTGTACTGGTCATGTCACTCACTAATCACTCACGAATCAGTTTTTCTAGAAATCAGGCTGGATACTTCGAAGCCGGATTTGGTAAAACGTTACTCTCATCACCTAAGCAGCACGGGTAGTCCCCATTAGAGGTTCACGGCGCCATAAGCTCGTTGAACAGGCTTTGTGAGAAATATAACAGAGTCTAGGACTGCTTTTAGTGTCCTGGTGGCCCAGAGGTAACGTTCCCCGGTCACAGTCATAAGATCGTGGGTTCGAATCCTGGTGGGGTGAAGTGTTGATTATATGTAGAAGTCCGCGTGCTTTATTGGGCTAATAAAATATATATGGATCCTCGTGTTTCGAAGCTGGATTTGGTAAAACGTTACTCTGATCACCTAAGCGGCATGGGTAGTCCCCAAAAGAGGTCGACGGCGCCATAAGCTTGTGAACAGGCTTTATGTGAAATATAACAGAGTCTAGGACTGCTTTTAGTATCCTGGTGGTCCAGAGGTAACGTTCCCCGGTCACAGTTATAAGATCATGGCTTCGAATCTTGGTGGGGTGAGGTGTTGATAATATGTGGAAGTCTGCGTGCTTTATTGGGCTAATGAGAGAGAGAGAGACAGAGATGTTTTAAAGGGGTAGAACGAAGCCCTCAGGACTCAACTCCTTCAGCCTAGCAGGACACGTGCGAAGGAGGAGCAGGCGTAGAGAGTGGTTGTTTCCAAGGGGACTAGGGTCAGACTCAGGAAAGATGACCAGGGTGTGGAGTGTAGTAACCCCTACCAAGTGTTGGAGGAAGCTGGCGAGGAAGAGAAGAAGCAGGACGGTGTGGTGCCAAAAGAGAAAAGGGCAGTTGTTCAAACCCTGCCCAGTGGTAAGGTTGGGGTAGTTGGGGGACAGCCAGGTGAGGTTCTTAGATAGGACTTTTTGTGCAAGAGAATAGGAAGCGTAGGACTTGGGTGTGTTTTCCTGGGGCTGGGATAGGGTATGTAGCTGAAAGGATAAATAGGGTTATATCAGGGGAGGGTACCAAGCCAGCAGTGTGTCACTGTTAGGTGTTAGGGCTTGGCTAGGCCCCCGTCAGGGGATTGTCTGATCACCCTACCCCTAGACCCGTCTTTACTCGCCCAGCAAGCGGACAGAAGGAGCGGCATCCATGGGGCTTAGCTGAGGTGGACAGATTAGGTAGAATTTTCATTCATTCACTCATGTATGTTACTGACCATGGCCAAAGTGAGAGTGAAGATCTCCGGAACCCCGACCCAGGGGTCTCGGATAGGGCTAAAAAGGCTATTGAGCGACCTAAGGGTGAGAATAAATAGACTTGTGGATCTGAGAGATGGTTACATCATCCTCACAGAAACAGATGAAGATGCTGATAAACTACTTAAGTCTAGTGCCATGGACAAAATGAAAACCAACGGTTACAAGGTCATTGTCCCACGGGAATACGGCGCCAAGCTCACCCTTGTATGTAAGAAGTTAGACAAAGATGTAGTGGAAAATAACGCAGAAGAAATAAGGGATGAAATATAAAAGCAAAACAATGTCAAGGTTGTGGAGGTGTATCCTATGTATGCCCATAATATAATCAAGGTTCGCTTTGCAGACACAACTGATGCAAAAAGAATGAAGGAGAAGGGGCTCTATGCATATGGCACTTCCATCTCATCACACCAAATAGAATATGAAAAGTATACGCCCATCCAACAATGTATGAAGTGCTATAAATACAATGACCACATGACCAAGAACTGCCCCATGCAAGGGGTCATATGCTCTGAGTGTTCATCTGATCAGCACTTCTACAAAGACTGCCGTAGCACCATAAAAAAGTGTGTCGTCTGCGAGGGTGATCACAGGACCTTCTCTGCCACCTGCCTGGTCAGGAAACAGGTACTTCAAGAAACAGAGAAGAAACTTACCGAAATAACCAAACAAAAAGAAACCAGGGACATTTCTAACACCATAGAAAGGACCACTCAGTCGACGATCATGGCTTACAGCCAAACCCTAAAAGACGCTCTAAAAAAAAAAACTCAAGCAGACTCCCAAAAGCTCAACAATGTCAGCGAGACCACGGAAGTCCTGCAATCAGAGATAAGAACCATCAAGGACTCAATAAAACAGGCAGTTACTGAGTCACTGGGTGCCATGAGGGACGCAGTGGCCGAGAGCATCAGGAGCGTCTCCTCTCCACAGCTGGACGAGTCCAAAGCCACCACTATATATACTTGTCTTACCTGCATGCCCATCACATGAACATGGTTCATCCAGGTTCATTCTCGAAACACCTCAACGAGACACTAACCAGGAACAACATTGCACCTGTTGAAATAAGCGACGACGTCCCTTCAAAAGAAATCCTTAAGGCAGTTACCCAATCAACGACTTACCGACGACCTCAACCCACGCCAGAAATAGACCATGACCTCCTTGACTTAGGCAAAAGTCAGTATAACCGCAATCCCGACGCGGCCAGTCAGTCCCCCTGGGATCACAGCTCCGACACCGTAAATGCCCGCGATCCCATTACATGCACTCCCAGCGACGACAGTGACCATCGGACTGCAACCACAGTCAATGGTTGCGACCAGATGATGACGACTCACTCCACAGAGGAACAAGACCCTCGAGCTGCAGCGTCAGTTGATTACTACGATACGCAGGCCCAGGACCTGAACACCTTCCTGTACACTGGTGACGAGAAGTTCGAGGGCCCGCCATTGACTGACAAGCAGATGTCCGAAGGTTCTGCTAAGAAGTTCCGTCCCCCTAGAAATGGCAGAAGCCGAGCAAACACTCCAAGCGACGCCCCAAGCTACAGTCTCCGATATGGCAGTCGTTAGCAGGATGAAAATTGTCCAACATAATGTCCTACACTGGTCCCTTAATAGACGTAACGAACTGTCTGACTTATACTATCAATTAGACCCAGACATTCTTTTGTTAAACATTACTGGCATAAAGGACGAAAGTAAGCTGAAAATTTTTGGCTACACTGTATACCAGAGGAACATGACGGGTGAGCTGAACGATGGTGTCGCTGTGGCCGTCAGGTCACGGCTGAGTCACAGAGTGTTGCCAGACTTCGACGATTCAGTTCTGGGAGTGCAGGTGGAGACAACTAGGGGACCTGTTATCATATGCACAATGTACCTACCTCCCAGACGTCCTTACTTACCCGAACAAGACCTAAACCAGTTGCTACACCACAGAAAACCAACATACATCATAGGGGACTTAAATGTGCGCCACGCCATACTAGGACACGGTAATGAGAACAACGTCGGTGTGGCGCTGTATGACAACATCAGAAGGGGAAAACTGCAACACCTCGGGCCAGATTTCCCGACATTGATCAGACGTGCCAGTGCCACAACACCCGACATAATCTTCTCTAACAACGAGGCCGTCCTGAACAGGCACGTTACCGCCGGACCCATCAGTACCAGCGATCACCTGCCAGTCGTCGTGACGCTCTCCTCCAATCCCATTATGATCCCCGCCAACATCATGTCAAACCTCAAACGGGCAGACTGGGACTCCTTCAAGGAGTCTCTCAGTCTCAAGCAGGGGAGAAACCTGGAAGAAGCCAGCCCCAATGACATCGACGACGCGGTCGAACAATGGTATAAAGATGTGAAGACGGAGATGGACAACAACATCCCGATCACCAGTTACAGGACCATTCCCCATCCTCACACTAGTCACCAGCTGAGGCAGCTCAGTGTCCAGTACACTCACGTGAGACAGCTAGCCAGTATCCGCGGGTGGACGCAAGAGCTGAGAGACCGGTAACGAGAGCTACAGACGGACATCCAGCACGAGAGCAAACGTCTACATGAACAAAAGTGGGTCGCCTTGGTGTGGGAGGCAGCCAACAATTACTGCAATTCTGCTGCATTCTGGAAAGGGATCAAGCGACTGATGGGTCTTCCTCTAGCACGGTCCCTTACCTGCTCGACCAAAACAACTTGAAAATATTCGAGGAGGAAAACCAAGAACAACTACATCGGCGATATTTACGAAAGATCTCTACCATTAGTGAACAAGAGAACGAGGGCTTCGACAGGGAGTTTGAGGAGGACATTTTAGGTCAGTTGCAGGACCATCAGCACCTGCTCCTGCCGCTCCCACGGACTGACTTCACTAGACTGGTGGACGGAAGCTACCTGACGGAGCCCATAGTTCCTGCAGATGTGTCAGCCGTCATAAAAGGGTTTAAAAACAAATCACCTGGTCAAAGTCACATTAACAAGAAGATCCTGACTCAACTCCCCGACAACATGATAGAGAGGCTTGCTCATATATGCAACGCCTGTCTCGCCTCTGGATACTTCCCTAAGATGATCAAAATCGCCGTTATTCGCCTCATACCAAAAGCAGGGAAGCCTCCAAACAAAGTCGAAAACTTTCGACCAATATCGCTGCTAGAGGTACCTGCCAAAATCTTCGAAAAAATAGTCAACAAGCGATTGCGGATGTATCTGGAGGACGAAGACATGCATAATCCCCGCCAGTTCGGCTTCCGCCAGTACAAAGGCACATCCACCGCCATAGCTCAGGCCTGCGAGCAGATCGCCAATGCCATGACTGGCCGCCTGCAGTGCAATATAATACTGAGGGACGTCAGCAAGGCGTTTGACGAAGTTTGGCACGCAGGGCTGCAGTATAAGATCATACAACTGGGGCTACCCGAAAATCTGACGCGCCTGCTGTGCAACTTCATTATGGACCGCAGAGCCAAAATCAAGATGCAAGAACATTTTGGAGAAGAATTCTCACTATCGAGCGGCGTGCCTCAGGGCTCTTTTCTCTCACCAACCCTTTACACACTCTACACGGCTGACCTGCCACCCCCAATCGTCGGCAGCGAGTACGTCATGTATGCTGACGATGTAACACAGATCGTCACCTGCCTAGGAAGGTCCACAGCAAGGATTGCGCGACTCACTGCTCGGGCAATAGAGAAGATCTCGGAGTATGAACATAAATGGAAAATAAAAACAAACAAAACGAAATTTGAGGTCATACCCATAGCCAAATTCAAGCCGGCGCCATTGATGATCGACGACGAAGAGATTGAGTACTCTAAACAAGGCAGGTTGCTCGGCCTCATCATTTCTCAGACGGGCATCATTCCCCACGTGAAGGACAGACTAAATAAAGCCAAAGTCGCCGCAGCCAAATTAAAACGTTTTAAATTGATGCCTGAGAAGATACAAGTTCACCTGTACAAGGCGCTGGTGAGGCCTGTGTTGAAGTACCCATCTATACCACTCGCCACACTCGGGAAGACTAGACTACAACAACTACAGAGCTTCCAAAACAAGTGTTTGAGGTCAGCCAGTGGCCAAGCGCCACCCTACCAGGAGACAGTGGAAACCATCCACCTAAGAAATAAAACAGAGGCCCTCAACTTCAGGTTCCATCGCCTAGGGAAGAAGGTTTGGGACAAGCTCTTGGACGACCCTCACAGCCCAAACCACCTACGCGGGGAAGACATCAAAGGAGGGAGACCCCACGCCAGGTGGCCCCGGAGTCTGCCCGCACTACAACAACCCAACCCGCGACCCATCTATGTCCGCCACAGTGATCCACCTTAGATTAAAACTTAGATGATATAAATTCACATTTAACAAGTCACAATCAAGTGAGTCCATAACGTAATACAGTATAAGATGTTAATAAACTTGTAATTGTAAAATCAATCTAGTCATTGTCTACTAAAATAACCATTGTGCAACCTCATTCTAAATCCTAGGTTAGCTTAGTTAGCCAACAAACTCTGTAATATGTAAAACAAGGGGTGTCGTCCCCCTCTGTTTAACTCATTAAACTTCTTTTCCAACCTTTCCCCCCACGACTATATGTTGTGACTTCTCTATCCCTCATGTCTGGCTGTGCCTTGAGCCCCAGCATGTCTTCCATCCTTTCCCCACCCTAACCTAAAAAAAAAAAAAAAAACGGTAGGGCAGCCGTTAACTAAACCTGTCCCACCCATGAAGTAAATACTGTACTTAAGTTGAATTTTTTAGTCTATCAGTCATCTGACACTATGACAGTCTCAAAGGCGGTGCTACAATTAACGCACCCAAACGTCAGGGTCTTTATTGCCATCCCAGTGTCAAAGAATCTTCATCACCGTAATTAATTGGTCTATCTTCACGCCACCCAACGTCAGCGCTTCTTCAGCGCATCTCAGGATCACAGTATCTTCAATATAATTAATTGTCTGCTGAGAGTTATTCAACTTAACGTTAGTCAACATCTACAGTGTGTCTTCATCGCGTCCCAGTGTCAGCCTGTCTTCAACATCTGACTGTCAATGGATCATCTGTTTTGGTGTTGTTCAGTGCAACACTAGTTCACGTGAACAGTACTGGTAATTCCGCACCAATTCAATGATATATGTACATTACAGTATTAATTACATCGAATAGTGACAATATAAAGAATATCAATAGCCAACAAAATTATAAATTAAAAAAAAAAAAAAGTAGCAAGTGAAATTAGCTCTAATAGAAAAAATACCAATTAAACAACTGCGAGTAGAAATATTGTTTTATAAAAGGTCCGTACGCATACATACATACATACACTGTGATCATTTATGTGAAGTATTTCAATGGGAAACAACTTCACCTTCATTACAGAGTTTACATAACCTCTCTTTTGGATCCCACTGTGCGAACTCTGAATTATTATTTAAATAAACAATGCATTGTAAAACAAATACTGTATGTACTTGAATCAATAAATCCCTCACTGAAAGATTGATTCATAAGGATCAACTGTCGTCTGGTGACGAGGCTCAATAAGGATCGTCGCCCTGTAGGTTTAACAAGTAGAATAAGGCTTTGTCTTTTTTTTTATGTGGCCTTAGTAAATACACAAGTGATCGAGGGCCCTTCGTGCCCGGTGGCGAGTCCTGTGGTACAGTTTACCGAAGTTGTTAAAATCACGGTCGTGGTTGTTATAATCATGGTCATGGTTATAATCA
Organism: Homarus americanus; assembly: GCF_018991925.1. Taxonomy (NCBI): domain Eukaryota; kingdom Metazoa; phylum Arthropoda; class Malacostraca; order Decapoda; family Nephropidae; genus Homarus; species Homarus americanus. The sequence continues at coordinate 11,787 of NW_024738751.1, read as the reverse complement.
TGGTCGTGGTTGTTATAATCATGGTCGAGGTTGCTATAATCATGGTCGTGGTTGTTATAATCATGGTCTTGGTTGTTATAATCATGGTCGTGGTTATTATAATCATGGTCGTGGTTGTTATAATCATGGCCGTGGTTGTTATAATCATGGTCGTGGTTGTTATGATCATAGTCGTGGTTGTTATGATCATAGTCGTAGTTGTTATAATCATGGGCATGGGTGTTATAATCATGGTCGTGGTTGTTATAATCAAAGTCGTGGTTGTTATAATCATGGGTGTGGTTGTTATAATCATGGTCGTGGTTATGATCATGGTCGTGGTTATGATCATGGTCGTGGTTATGATCATGGTCGTGGTTGTTATAATCATGGTCGTGGTTATGATCAAAGTCGTGGGTGTTATAATCATGGTCATGGTTGTTATAATCATGGTCGTGGTTGTTATAATCATAGTCGTGGTTGTTATATTCATGGTCGTGGTTGCTATAATCATGGTCGTGGTTGTTATAATCATAGTCGTGGTTGCTATAATCATGGTCGTGGGTGATATAATCATAGTCGTGGTTGTTATAATCATGGTCGTGCTTGTTATAATCATGGTCATGGTTGTCATAATCATGGTCGTTAGGGTGTGTCATACGGAGGCGAATTTTTTTTTTTGAGTTTGAAAAATCGGCCCATGGTATTAATGATGTAGTTCTATGTGCAGAATCATGTGATATCTTCAGATTTGAAAAGTTTTTATTTTTTGCTAGGTAAATTTTAACTTGAAATCTTATGAAAATTCAGTATTCCCACCCTTTTACCAACACCACTAAATAGCTTATTTAAAGTAAAGTAAATGTATCAGGTTAATTTATTAGGATGAAAATGATCCAGAATAGTGAAACGAATGATCTTGACACATTTATTAAATTTAATATTCCTTTAGAAAACAAAATCATCAAATACAAAAACCGGTTTTACTACTACGACCCGGTGTTGCAGCACACCATAGAGAACATGTCTTTCTTGCTTCTGTTTCTGCTCATCACCTCCCTGCTGACCACCTGAGCTCGGATGTAGCCTTCCCTCCTCTCCTGGCTGTACACGTGACTGCTGGCCTCGCTCACTTGCTGTACACAACGCTCTATACTCTGGGTGTGCGAGGGCATGCATGGGGTTGTCCAGGAAAGCTCTGACTTGAACATTGGTGGGCTGCAGGTAAGAGAATCACTGCCAGCCTGGATGTTATCCCAGATCTATGAGATCAGTGGGGGTCTTGGCACTAGATTGACTTCAGAGGTCTTCCTGACCTATGAAGGAATCGTCACCAACTGATTCGTCATGCCCAGATCCTCTCATAAGTCTCATATCCAAGATCTTTTTGACTGCCACTCTTCTCTCCTCCTCATCCTTACTGCAGAGCATTGTCTGCAGAACTGCCTCAGGATGAGCATACCAGGAAGATCTCCTCACAGTCTGCTCCACAATCTGAACAACCTTCCTTGGCTGACTCCTCAGGAGCTCAAGCTGGAAGAGAACATGCCTCGGACCTTAGGAGAACGATGACTTGACCTTGGTGTTGAACCAATTTGGCGAGTAGACACTCACGATGAATTGGACAATAAGTCTCAGGTTGTGAAGCTGGTTCCCTTTCAGTTTATGATGAGCGACCCAAATTCTGCAGAACCTGAGAGCCGTTGTAGAGCCACCACCTAGAATGTGAGACTGGACCGTTCTGCAGGTAGAAAAAGCAAGTCCTATCAGGCATGACCCCAGTTTGTGCTTTTCTACCGTCAGCATGTAACCATAGTACTGTGGTCAGTACTCAGGTCGTCAATGACAGTATGTGCAAGCTCAGCTTGAGTGGAGGGAGCCAACTGTGTGATTTTTCAAAAGCTCAGATTTATTTCTAACTCCAGTGGCAGGAGTCCAGCATCTTGCCAAGAGGACCAGACCATCTGTTGTTTGAAAGAGTCTTGCCATCCAGCTCCTGGATCAGATGTCTGAGTGGCAACTCGTTGGTGTGGAGGTCTAAACAATCCAGACCAGCTTCCTCCCAATCTTCCGCTCTATCCTGTATGACCCCCCCTTGCTTACCCTGTGTTCGTGTTGGTGCTGTCCTCAATGGCCTGCAGGGGTCTGGTCTACGTTCCTCTCTCTGAGCCAGTCCACAATGTTATCTGCCACTATATCAGCTGGTTTCCTGATGTCATCTTTCTCTGGAGTGAAATGCCACAAATACTTCCCTCCTGGTTCACTGCAGCAGGAGTAGTGTTCCTCCTTCACCATGGCAGGGAACAACTTGTCAGAATCTCCAACTTTCATGAACACTTTAGTGTCATCCCTTCTCCCATCAAAGAACAAACAATTGATTCCATTTTCTCTTATCCCGTTATCAAACTCCTCTTCTAGGTTACTGACAAGTTTCTCCTGAGTTCTCCTTACTTTGTTATGGTCTATCACCAGGTGAAGATCATCAGGTGTTATCAAACCACCGTCAACCCAGGCAACTGTTGCTATCTCTGCAGTTTCTCTGAGACCCAGTGTGGTGTCGTATGCTGGCCAGAGCTATGCTCACATCTTTCCTATTTCAAATCTTATGCTTGAAGGTTTGGGATCATTATTTTCGTTAGGGACAAAGTCACCATTCTCCTGGTCAGCACTGATCAGCCATGGGGGAAGTCATTAACTCTGAATCAGCCGGACTCCAATCATCGGCCTTTTTTACCTCACCCTGGGCCTTCTCAAGTCTCTTTTCCTCGGCAACTCTTCTCCTCTTCTGTCTCTCTGTGGCAGCCTCCTGTCTCTTGGACTTCGGAATATCTTGGCTAGAAATCATGAGAGCCCCTATACTGCCAGTCTTCTCTCTCTGTGCTTTGACAAATGCCAGTTCGATCACAGGAATCTTCAGTTCACGCTTGCAAATACAGGAGATGTGGGCCTCGCATTTACAGTCACGATCGCATCCAAACTCAGGACAGAGAACAATTGGGCACTTGCAAGTAATTATGTCAAATAACTGGTCCAGTTGCTTGGCAAAGCTGTCCTTAACTGCAAGTTTTCTCCAAGAGAGATATTCTTGCCTTTCCCAACTGCCAGCAGTTCACCAATCTTCTTCTGACTTTGTTATGACTGGAGGCTTGAACTGAGCCGTTAGCCAGAGTGTACTGTGCCAAGACAGCTTTTGGTCATATCACTGGCAATGTCTTTGTTTGTGTAAGTTCTTTGGTTCTTTTCACTGATTTGCCTGGATTAAAACACCGTATCTCAAAGCATCTCTCAATGTAGGCAACTCCGGACTTCAGGAGCTCTCCCAGACTCAAGATAGGTGACTGAGATGGCTGGATTTTTGGTTCCTCGTCCTGACAATAAGCAGCCATCGCAAAATATTATCAACTTATAAATGCATCAGAATCTGAAACAGAAAAGATATTGTTAGTTGGGTTGTTAAAGAATAAAGTCAGAAAGCAATGTTCACTATTTAATTGTAATGCACTAATGCAGCTGTACGTTAGATTTTCGATAAATTTCACGCTAAAATTTACCTAGCAAAAGGTTGCAAAATATTGAAACTGAAATTATTTTCTGTTTATATATACTAAAATCTACCAAAAAAGTGATGGGCCATTAGTTTTAGCTGATCTTCCCTCCTATGACACACCCTACTAACATAACCTTTACTGTTTGTTATCTGGAGGTAACCGGGATGTGGTAGAGGGAGTCACTGGGAATAATGGAAGAATGAACGTACCTGGGTTTTTTACGTTGATTTTTTATCTATAATTTGTAAGAATTGGTTTTCAGTTCATTTTATGGGTAATACTTAAACCGTGTGTCAAGTTTCACCCAAATCGATTCAATAGTTTTTGAAATGATGGTGTGTACTATTTATATTCCTATTAAAAGCTGCACACACACACACACGCGCACACACACACACACACACACACACACACAAACACACACAAAAGGAAATCAATTGCCTCGTCTATCTAATCACTCAAATTAAGTTCCTTGTCCTAAGAGTATTTAATTAGAGAATATTTTATTCCTCGTGTTTAAATTACTGCTGAATATTTATAGTAAAGACGATTTTCACCTGTTAATTATGATACCAGTGAATCATTGATAAGACGCGTAAACATGTTAAAAAAACCTTCATCTCTGCTGGTAATTAGTTGGATTAGTGATACATACTGTAGTAGATTCATTGATGGATCAGTTCACTGAGGGCATTTTAACTTAACAACTAAAATGTTAGATATGTTTGTCATAAGTTCTGGATGTCTCTCTCGAATCAGCCTTAGTTGATATAGTCACTGTTTGATTCTTTTATTTTAGCTCATCTAATTATACAAGGCACCTTATATAATATACTCACTGTGATATATAGTTTATTAAATGTCTCATTGAGAATTTTATTGCCGATTTTATACACAGATTAAAGATCTTGGAATACATTTTATTCATGGAAAATTAACCACAATCTGTGTTTGGTTATTAAAGATTTTATTGGACAAGTTACGTCAGTTTTTATGCCAATAATTCATTTGGATATAAAATATATTATCGAAAACAGTTTTATTGTATTATATTGGGTCATATTTTTTTCATTATACGCTCATCAATAGTAATGTGTGTTTACAGTAATTCAAACACGTTATAAAAGCAAGCAACAGCTGTCGTATTGTTCCTTAATTACCTGTTACTGAAGTTACTTTAAATTTAATCCAATTGACATATATGTTACAACCAATTAGACCGACCCGTCATGAAACTCATTACCGTAAGTACCATAAACCTTTTTTTATTATTAATTGAACGTGTGGTAATGTGGGGTAAGGTTGGGCTCGGTATTCTGCTGTGTATGACCTCGCCGCCATTACATCAGCAAACAGTAATCTTGACTGGCAAATCTGGCCGGGTGTTGAGAGGCGTGTAGACCACGATAGCCGGAGCCCAGACCTGGTGGTGGCTGGCCTTTGATCTGCCTCTCACTGCTTCTTTCTCCGTCTCACCTCACTAAATTGTATTACATTTTCGTGGTTTGTGTCTCATACTGAGGTTTAATTAACTTTTTAAAGACGGGGTCACAACACACACACACACACACACACACACACACACACACACACATACACCTTAGTCCTCCCAGTCACAACTACTGCCCGCCGTTGAGGTAATTTACGCTATCTTAAAACACCTGTAAAATTAGCAACCCGTGTTTGTTAAGGCGTTGTCTCTGTCGTAAAGCTGACCATAAAACACTGCCATGAATTCGATCCATTGTAAATGTGTAAATTGTTCGTAAAAAGGAAAGATACAAAGTTTATTTTTAGGCTTTACGTTTTCGTCGGAGTAATAGGAAAATTATAGTAAGCCAGTAATACATTGATCTGGTACTGCACTGAACTTCAACTATACCCCGGGTTGGTTAGGTGAGGTTAGTTTAAATTAAAGGTAGATTTAATGTTCGGGGCGAGTTGAGGATAGAGGCAGGTTAGAGTAGGTTAGGTTAGGTTAGGTTAGGGTAGGTTAGGTTAGGGGTCAGTTAGGGCAGGTTAGGGGTAAATTAGGGCCCGCTCACACTGAGGTCCCTAGGTTAAGTTAGGGGTCAAGTAGATCAGACTAGGTTAGGTTAAGGATACGTTAGATTAGGCGTTAAGATAAATTCGATTAAGGTAGGTCAAGTTTCGTTAGGTTTGATTCAGTTAGGTTAGGTTCGGTTAGGTTCGGTTAGGTTAGGTTAGGTTAGAGATACGTTAGTTTAGCTTCGATTCGGTTCGGGTAGTATTAAGTTAGTTTAGTTGAGATTAGGTTAAGGTGATGGTAACTTAGGTTAGATGTATTTTAAGTTGGGTTTACGATTAAGATAGGTTAAGGATAGGATAAACTAGGTTAAGCTAAGGATAGGTTAAATTAGATTAGTTTAAAGACAGATGAAATATGTTTAATTCAAACTTAACTTCGGCTACGTTCTGGACCCGAAATGTTTAAAGAGAGTTTTATATTTCCTGCCAGATGTTTGCTCAATGGCTGCCAAACTACTATGTGAATGAATGTAAACAGAAGATTCTTTAATTTATAGCATATTGAAAAGTTGTTCTCTGTGTGTCTCGGCTTGATGATAGGGTTAAAATATTTATAATGGGGATTTAATATGTATTTTTTAACCTGTTGTTAAGTCTCACCAGTTGTTTGTTTTTTTCAAGGTGTGCGTAATGAGTTGTTCACCTGAAATTGTTAAGTCGTGACGGGAAAGTGATACATGTTTTATTTGTGGCAGCGTGGCAGCCAGCAGTCCAGCCTGTCACCTCTCCGCCCTTCCCTCATAAGAACCAGTATTATCTTGTGCCTGGGACTAAATCAGATGTTAGGAGGTGGACGTAACTGTCGCGCAAGGTGCTGTTCACTATGCCTGGTAACAATCATTGCTGCGTCTGTGCTAACCCGAACCAAAACTGCACAAATTGTGTTTGTGCGAGAAACAACCGACCATGTGTGGATTGCAAGAAGCGAGCCCAGTGTCGGAACCCACGTCGCAGGGAGCCGACACAGGTGGCCACAGTGGATATCACCGGGACCCAACTACCAGATGATATTCGAAATGATAGCAGTGAGTCTACTCAACCCGTAAATGTAGTTCTAATAAATGCTGCTCCCTTAGTAGCAGGTGTCCACGAGGAGAATGAGAGACAGCCACCTCAGTGGAATGGCATGTCGATGGAAAATGCAGACATATGGGTCAAAGAAACCTACTCAGAAATTGTCAAGTGGTCGCTCGTTAACTTATTTGAACCACCCAAGTGTGCAGCCACCAAAAGAAATGATTCGGAGATGACTCGCTGCGTTAGATTACCTCAGGACCCGCTTCCTCATTTCATCCTTCAAATACTGGCGTAGCCACCGCATCTATTTTGTCAGGAGGATTTTAAAAAGTAAACTGAAAATGTAGCGTAATGAAGATTCGTAATGTAGACTAGAATCTCGATGATCTCGTATGTGAGCAGAGCACAAGGCTGAAATTACGGGTGAAATAAACTACGGGTGACAAAAAAATGCGTAATGGGAAAAGTGTCTACGTGGGTCTCTAGAATCCTACGGTGGGGGTACCAATAAGCAGAGCATTAGCCTAACCAGAGAAACATCCCTACGGCGAGATAGAGCATGGGTTCAGGGTATTCTCGCCCTGCGAAGTACTTGTCTCTTCGAAAATAACAGGAGAGATGGTGTGGAAAAAGGCACTGAAGACTCGAGGAGGGGCCGGCCCTTCAGGTCTGGATGCAAACGGTTGGAGAGTCATCCTCAGCACAAACAAGTTTGGCCCTGTAGCAAGCGATCTCTGCACTGCCATTGCCGCCCTTGCAAGAAAGCTTGCATCCTCTTGCTGCCATCACCTCCAGGCCCTGACGGCCTGCCGCCTTATTCCTCTGGAAAAGAAACCAGGATGTAGACCTATAGGGGTGGGGGAAGTGCTGAGGCGGATTATCGGAAAGTGCATAATGGAGGTGGTAAAGGACGATGTCAGGGCAGCAGCAGGGAACCTACAAGTGTGTGATGGCCACCAGGCTGGTGGGGAGGCAGCCATTCACGCCATGAGATTGATATTTGAGCAGCGTGATTGTGAGGCCGTTCTCTTGGTGGATGCTTCAAACGCATTCAACATACTTAACCGCAAGGCTGCACTGCACAACATCAAGATCAAGTGTCCTAGCTTTGCGATGTATGTTGAAAATTCGTATAGGAATCCATCAGACCTCTACATAGTAAACAACAAGGCTCTACGAGGTGATACCATCCTACAGTCGACCGAGGGAACAACACAGGGGGACCCCGTTGCAATGGCAATGTATGCAATTGGCCTATCAGTGCTCCAACAAGAAATAAAATTTGAAACAACTGGGGTCAAACAAGTGGCATATGCTGATGACCTCACAGGAGCAGGAAAAGTGGAGGACATCAAAAAGTGGTGGGACTTGGTAACATCGCGAGGTCCACAAATAGGGTACCACCCAAACGCCAGCAAGTCCTTCCTCATTGTGAAGCCAGAACATTATGAACGGGCAATGGAGGTTTTTGGCGGAAGTGAGGTCAAAATAACTAAGGACGGCCAAAGACATCTAGGCGCAGTAATTGGCACTACGGACTTCAAGACCAAGTACGTAGCGGGAAAGGTGAATGAGTGGGTTAGTGAAATCCAAGCTCTGTCTGAGATTGCTAACACAGAGCCACATGCGGCCTTTGCTGCATTCACCCATGGAGTCAAGCATCGTTGGAACTACCTGATGCGTACTATCCCTGATATCGGACCCCTCCTCCACCCTCTGGAAGAAGCTATCAGTGTCAAGTTCATTCCCAAATTAGTGAAACACCCTGACTTAACCCCAGCAGAAAGAGCATTTCTTGCACTTCCACCAAGACTGGGAGGGATGGGACTAACAAATCCAGGGGTGATTGCTGCCACTGAACATCAAAATTCACTTAAGCTCACGGCAGCCCTCACTGACCACATAATAGCCCAGAATGCAACAGGGGAAGTGGATACCAGCGAAGTAAATAAGATTCGTAGGTCCATTACGACAGATCGACAGCACTGCCAAAATGATAAGTTGCAGCAACTATTGCTGCAGGTTCCAGAAAATCTGAAAAAAAAGTAGCTATAGCGCAGGAGGTGGGCACCTCGAACTGGTTAACTACGTTACCGATAAGGGCAAATGGTTTCAGTCTTAATAAACAAGAATTTTCAGATGCCATTGCTCTAAGTTACGGTCGGCCAGTAGAAGGTTTGCCTTCCCAATGCGTGTGTGGCTCTTCCTATGATGGCGATCACGCCATGGTGTGCAAGAAGGGGGGCTTCATATGCATGAGGCATGACGAGGTAAGGGATCTCACAGCAAATATGTTGAAGGAAATCTGCCGGGACGTCATGGTAGAACCGACCCTCCTTCCATTGGATGGTGAGATCTTCCAACACAGGACTTCAAACACATCTAACGAAGTCCGTGTGGACGTCAGTGCTCGAGGATTCTGGACGCGGGGACAGCGAGCTTTCTTCGACATCAGGATTTTTGATCCCATGGCCGCATGTCACCGTAACCTAGCTCTCGATGCTGCACACAGGAGGAACGAGAACGACAAGAGAAGGGCATATGGGGAGAGAATTCAAAACGTTGATCAAGGCAGCTTCACTCCTCTAGTGTTCACAACCTCTGGTGGGATGGGCCCAAGTGCAAGATGTTTCTACGCCAGACTCGCGGAGTTGATCTCCGAACAGAAGCAGCAGCCCAGAAGCTATGTTACAGCCTGGATGAGATGTCGACTGTCTTTCTCTCTCCTTCGGTCGGCTCTGCTCTGCCTCAGGGGAACGAGAGCTTCTGCCCCAACTCCGACAACTGCTGCAGGTATTGACTATGAGGCTACAGTCACTGAATGCCGCATAGATCTGCGGCTCAACTAATTTAACACAGATAGGATAGCTTCTTATGTATTAGGATATTTAATATTAAGGTAATTAAATGGTGGCGAAGGTGTGGCTATTGGGGGAGGCTGGAGGCCACGAAAAAAAAATAGTAGTAGTAGTGGTAGTAGTAGTAGTAGTAGTAGTAGTAGTAGTAGTAGTAGCTCTCAGATACAAATAAGTGACTATACAGTACAAGAGAGGGAGGTGGGATAAGGGGAGGGGGAATAAGGGGAGGGTATGGATAGGTGGGGGGGGAATAAAGGGAAAGGGGGAAATAACGGAGACATAAACACACCAGTCTCAGTATATAAACACACTATTGGGAGGTGTGTGTGTGTGTGTGTGTGTGTGTGTGTGTGTGTGTGTGTGTGTGTGTGTGACCCGCCCGTCCAGGAAGTCATCAAACATAAAGTGTTTCTCGTACACAACTTTGTTCTAGGAAATGTCGACCATGTCCAACCATTTCCCAATATTGTGAACCGTTTAGCAGATTTTCTTCTCCTCCTGGACCCCCAAAAATACCCTAAGTTTTTTTTTCTTTAGTTTTCAGGTCAATGAAGTTAGGTCAGTTCTCTTGCCAAACATCACTGCATAAGGTTCCACTGAGATTCAACTTTCAGTAAATATAATGACACCTTATGGGCATTATATATATATATATATATATATATATTTAAACGAATAACATCTATCTCTTATTACATATCAAAGCACACCAAAAAATAAACAAAAATAAAATACCTGGTTTTTCCTATAAAAGTTCAAAGTTTATTTATTTTTTATCTTCTACCATTGAGTCACCGATGAATTACTTCTACTTAAAACTTTGATCTTGTAAATAGAAATAAAACTTTTGACCACACGGGGTAAGGTTAGGTTAGGTTAGGTTTGGTTTAGGTTAGTTAGGTTAGGTTACGTTAGGTTTAGTTTAGGTAATGAAAAATCAAAGTTACAAATTTGGGATCTTAGAAAAAACTTACGTGAAAAATTAAAAATAAAACTTACAAATGACTGATCTTAAAAATATCTTCAGTGTAAAATGAAAAAATTACAAATGTAGGATCCTAAAAACTTTCTTACGTGAAAATCTTCCCTGTAATCTGAGATGAGGAAACGTGGACAATTACCTGCGGGATTTGGGGAGTAATTAGGTCGTCATCTTGGCCCCCAGGTGTAATGTCTTCTGTTCACCTGTTATCTTGTTACGTCCATTTGTTATCTTGATATGTTCACCTGTTATCTTATTACGTTCACCTGTTATCTTGTTACATTCACCTGTTAGCTTGTTACGTTCACAGGTTATCTTGCTATGTTCACCTGTTATCTTGATATGTTCACCTCTTATCTTGCTATGTTCACCTGTTATCTTGATATGTTCACCTGTTATCTTGCTATGTTCACCTGTTATCTTGCTATGTTCACCTGTTATCTTGATATGTTCACCAGTTATCTTGGTATGTTCACCAGTTATCTTGATATGTTCACCAGTTATCTTGATATGTTCACCAGATATCTTGATATGTTCACCAGTTATCTTGATATGTTCACCTGTTATCTTGATATGTTCACCTGTTATCTTGATATGTTCACCTGTTATCTTGCTATGTTCACCAGTTATCTTGATATGTTCACCTGTTATCTTGATATGTTCACCTGTTATCTTGCTATGTTCACCAGTTATCTTGATATGTTCACCTGTTATCTTGATATGTTCACCTGTTATCGTGATATGTTCACCTGTTATTTACACACGGGAAAAACTTGTCGTACGAGTTTTAAAGAATTTGATCCGAGATGAATGAAAGAGCACAAGTAAGTCTGACCTCTCTGCCAGATTGCTTCTACACGCCGATGGCCACGTTTAAACAAGTTCAAACTCGTTGAAACTTGTTCAGACTTGTTGAGACGTGATCAAAGCATCGCGGGGACTACCTGTACGCCAGTGGCTGTGTACACCGTGGTCGTGCACATGGATAAACTAACTATGGTAAATTTATATACTTATACACATGCAAAGGTGTACATGATTTTAATGTTTATAATATTTGTAAATAATACATACACACACACACACACGCTGGATGTGTACAGACTATTACGTTCATGGTGTGTGTGTTTGTGTGTGTACGTCTTGACACGTGGTAGTGGTGGTGTACACGCTGTTAATGGTCATGGCGTTTGTGCAAGAGGAAGTGTACACGCTGTGAACGTAATGACACACACACACACACACGTAATTATACACAGGGAGGAAGAGCTATTAAGACAAGGGGAGAAATAAAGTAAGGCAGAGAGAGAGACGGAAGAACAGGGACAGTAGTGGGAGAGAAAGAGAGAGAGAG
>NW_024738750.1:5000-33267 GCF_018991925.1 Homarus americanus | reverse complement strand
TTACTACTGTCTTGTGTCTTTCCAGACCACTCACCTGTGTTCTTTACACCACCACGCCACACCTGATTCTTCCCACACGTTTATTTACCACCTGCTATGTTTCACGGTTTACCATTACTATCTGCTATGTTTCTTTCCCACCACACACCACCATGTATGCCTTGCATCATTGCCACTACCCCGCCATGCTCCTCCCCACCACTTTCTAACCTCACCCGCCTGGCCTCCATCATCACTTCATCACCAGCCATGTTCCCTCACCTCTACTATCACCCGGCCATACTCCTTCCTGACCACTGCTACCGCACTCCTGCCATGCCCTCACCACCACTAGACCATTTTGCTCATCACACCACTCCACCACCTTCATTGAGGTACCCACTCACTGGCTATAATTTTGATTAATTAATTTATATTTTGATTAATAGTTGAATCACCACCATCGCTTCACCAGGGGTGCCTACGCCCCAAGACCATCTTGCAGAACGCCTCCACTCTCACTGACGTCTTCCACCACCCACCACCAGGGGACGCTCTCACCACCAGCGTCTCACCACCAACCCTCCTCACGCCTCACCACCAGGGACGCACGCCTCACCAGGGACGCCCACCCTCAAAGGACGCCTCACCCCTGACGCCCACCATGGGACGCACCATAGGACGCCCCACCAGAGGGACGCCTCACCCCAAAGGAACGCATCACCATCATAAGGGACGCCTCACGACCATAGGGACGCCTCACCCCCAAAGGGACGCATCACCACCATGCCTTACCACCATGAGGACGCCTCACCACCAAGGACGCCACCACCATAGGGACGCCTCACCCCAGGACGCATCACCCATAAGGGACGCCTCACCACGAGAGGGACGCCCCAAAGGACACACTCCACCACCAGAGGATATCTGACCACATAAAATAGGTTTCTAATAAGAACCGGGAGGATTGGCCACAGTATAAGGCATGACTGTTTCCACACACACACACACACACACACACACACACACACACACACACACACACACACACACACACACAGGTAGCTAGACATGATCTTAATCCTTTCCTTCAAACCCTCACCCAAAATCCTCCCCCCTTATACCTCCCCATTCGGAATCCTCTCTCCATCTCAATTTCTCCTCCCTCCCTCCATCTTCCCCATGTCTTCCTGCCCCGAGGGCCTCAGCCTCACGCCTTGGGACGCCCCGCCGCTGATCCCCAGATAAGCTGCAACACGAGAGAAATCACACAGCGGATCTGGTCCTCTCTCTCCACAGGTCTCAGTGCACCTGGAAGGCTGCAGAGGTCCTCACCTGGTGGGTCACAACTAGGCAATTAGAGCCCAGGTGATGATTTACCGTCGAGACCGAGACCAGACATAATTTCACCCTGTAATCACAGAATTTTAAATCGTGATTTGTAATCCCTCGACCTGAGTAATCCTGATTTGTTCTGGGATTATATGCTTCTGGAAGGATTTGCATACTATCTGAATTAATTCGCCCATTGGTTGTTTTTTTTTTTTATTCGTATAACTTTATTATTCCAGGAATACAGGTGTGTTGCAGCAATCATGTTACCTGTCTGTGTTACCTATGATAACTGTCTGTGTTAACTGGGTATCTGTGTTTGTCGTGTTGTAACCTGTCACACTACAGTTAATATCTGTTGGAGTGAGTTGTAGGCACAGTTACACCAGTCTGTATAATTGTGACAGTTACAATCTGGCCTTGTCACTATACAGTAGCATCTCTATTAACGGACATCATCAACCTAATGGGGAAAGTCCGTTATAGGGGTGTTTTAACAGCTAATGGACTTCGATATAATAAACTATATTCTCCTATAGTCTCTAATATGAAGATTTAACATAAAAAACCTCGATAAGTGGGAGGAGGAAGAGGAAGTGAGAGTGTGAGGGAGAGGAGGGAGGAGAAGGGAAGGGGAGTGAGACGGGGACGGGAGGTGAGAGGGAGAGGAGTAGAGGGAGAGAAGAAGGATCTTAACAGGTCAAATATATAAAGGATTCCTTGTTGTAAATATGCAAAAATTCTAAACGTCACAAACATGATAAGAATCCGTGTGTGTGTGTGTGTGTGTGTGTGTGTGTGTGTGTGTGTGTGTGTGTGTGTGTGTGTGTGTGTGTGTGTGTGTGTGTGTGTTTTTGTGTGTGTGTGTGTGTGTGTGTGTGTGTGTGTGTGTGTGTGTGTGTGTGTGTGTGGTGTGTGGTGTGTGTGTGTGTGTGTGTGTGTGTGTGTGTGTGTGTGTGTGTGGGGTGTGTGTGGTGTGTGTGTGTGTGTGTGTGTGTGTGTGTGTGTGTGTGTGTGTGTGTGTGTGTGTGTGTGTGTGTGTGTGTGTGTGTGTGTGTGTGTGTGTGTCCCCAGTATCCTCAGTACCAGGCCCCAGTAAAGCCACAGCACCCACGTCCCGGTTTGAACAGCTACATGGGTACGGAAAATTGTATTTGCATCTCATCTTGAGCATCAGCGCCGGGAATGTCGAGTACACGTTACAACCCGAGCGTCACCCTATCCTCACCTCTAGCCATCTACCTCACCCTAGCGAACACCCAACTCAGCGACCCATCCCTCACTCCTAGCGACTCCACCCTCACTCCTCGTACCCACCTCACCCTAGCGACCTATCTCACTTACACTGCTACTCTCACCTCGCGACCCACCTCACTCGCGACCCACTCACTTAAGCGACCCACTCACCTAGCGACCTACCCTCACCCTTACACTCTCATCCTCACCCTCGCGACTCCACTACTTAGCGACCCGACCTTATACTCACCTTCCTACCCATATACAATTTTACTTACTGATATAAGACCCATAAGAAGCGCAGTATTATTTAAGATATATTCCAGGTTTTATAAAGAGAGTCGGAATCTCGGAGATTTTTTCCTTTTAGATTCTGGACAAATTAGAATCACCCGAAAGAAGGTCCACCTCAGGGATTGGTTGAAGATTACCACCAGCAGTGATTCCACGATGGAGAGATGAGGAAAATTCGCGAGAGGAAAAATTCTTTGAAAGGCCAAAGCTGGAGAATGGGGTTGAGAAAAGTAGTAGGGTGTGCACTGGTGGGGCCGGGCACATGGTCGTATGTAGTAGTTTGGTTAGGTATGGTCGTATACAGTAGTAGTGGTAGTTAGGTACACATGGTCGTATACAGTAGTAGTGGTAGTTAGTACACATGGTCGTATAGCAGTAGTAGTGGTAGTAAGGTGCACATGGTCGTGTATGCAGTAGTGGTAGTTAGTTGCTACATGGTCGTATACAGTAGTAGTGGTAGTTAGGCACACATGGTCGTGTACAAGGTTAATAAGTACGGTGTCTGTCTGTCTGTCTGTCTGTTTGTTAAGGAGAATACGTATAATTTCGTCTATTTTAACTTATAAAAATGTTAATAAAAAATAATAATAAATACACAGGTACTGCATAATAATCTGATAAAAATAGATAAGAAAAGTATCAATAAAATCTAAGGGAAGAGTCTCGGTGTCTATTAATGTAAAGAAACAAAAACAAAATTCTCAAATAAAGCATTATCCTGACGGTGTTTCAATGTTGTGTTGTGTTTAAGTTTTGGTGAAAATAATGTGAACTGGTGATCCACACTTTACCGCCCAGGATTTAAAGAGACGCACAGAGACAAAAACAGACGCGGGAAATGACAGCAAGAGATTAAGAGGCTTTCTCCCCACTTCCCTCCGTCCTCAAACAACTGCTGGTGGTGGTGGTGGAGGAGGAGGAAGAGTAGGGGGATGAGGATGGGAGCAGGAAGAGAGGGAAACAAGGGAGGAGGAAAGTAGATGGAGGAGAGCAGTAGAGGGAGAGAAAGGAGAAAGGGTAAGAGGATGAGGAAGAAGAGGAAGTGAGGAGGAGGAGGAGGCCATGTATCACGTAGCACTGGGCCCCTCTTCCTCTCTCCTCTCACATACCCAACTCCCCTCCCTCTCACTTTCTTTTCATCTCTCGTTGCTTAATCCTTTTCCTCTCTTGATGTCTACAGTATTTCATTCCCTCTCTCTCTCTCTCTCTCTCTCTCTCTCTCTCTCTCTCTCTCTCTCTCTCTCTCTCTCTCTCTCTCTCTCTCTTCTCTCTTAGTCTGTGATTTTATATTTTTATTCTATTTTCTTCCCTCACTACCCTCCTTCCCTTCTTTCCCTCATCCATCTTTCCCTTTCACTACCCCTTCCGTCCCTAACCACCCACTCTTCCCCACCTCCCCACCTCCATCTCTACCGCACCTCACCCCTCCTCTTCCCTATCATCTCATATCACCCCTCACTTGCTGGCACTGCTTCCCTTCCCTCCACCCCCTCCTGTTCCGCAGCATTTCCACTTATTTCTCCCTCCTTCTCCCTTCATCACAAATTTCAACCTATCCTGTTTTGAGTTACAACAGCCAGGGCGAAACTCCTTCCTCGAAAAGCAAGGCTTGTGATGGTCAGTTGGGGAGTCGATTACTGAAGTTGTGAGGCTGTTCTTTTTGTCTTAACAGTTAGTGACTTGAGGGATCTCTTGTAACCAATGAGGCAATTTTTAATGATAGTTTGATGACCTTCTGTGATGCCTGGAGTGTGTGGGGTGGGGTGGGTGGTGGAGTGTAAGGAGTGAGAGGGAGAGGTGTGGTTGAGGAAGGGAGGAAGAGGAGGGAAGAGTAGAGGAGGAGGTGTGGGGATTAGGAAGAGGTAAGACTAGGAGGGATCGTGGAGGGGGAGGTAGGAAGGTCTGGAGGAAGAGGGAGTCGAGGAAGGGGGAGGGGGTCAAGGGTGAAGGAGCAGGAAGAGGAGGGGAAGGATCGAAGACGAATGAGAAGATGATAAAAGGAAGGAGGAAAGAAGTGACACAAGAAGAGGTTAAGATGTGGGGAGGAGAGAAGGACACACAGGGGGGGAAGGGGGAGGAGGGAGGGCCACAGGGGGAGGAGGAAGACACAGGAAGGGGGAGGACACACACAGGGAGAGGAGGAAAAGAGGACCCAGGAGAAGGCGGGTTTAAGGGGAGACACAAATTGCAACTCGAGCTGGTACTTGTGGGTGGGTGGGTGGAGAAGAGGGTGGAGTGGGTGGAGGAGGGGTAGGGGGGGTGTGGGTGGAGGAAGGCAAGGGGGTGTAGAAGAGGGGAGGATGTTGGGTGGAGGGTCTTGTCTTCCATCTTGTCAAAAGCCACAATGAGGAATATACAGGGTGGCAGAGGAAGCTACCACCATTATGTTGACATTGGGACGGGGGAGAGGGAGGGGGGGAAGGGGAGGGAGGGAGGGAGGGAGGGGAGGGGGGGAGGGATGGGACGGAGGAGGGAGGAGAGATTGACCTACCCGTGACCCCAACACACGTTATTGACCCACACCACCTGGGGATGCTTTATACAGATGATCAAGGGTGGAACTGAACCTGTGTTTATGAAGCTGAACTTATAGAACTGAGGGTGAACAGCTAGTGGTGAAGTTGATGAACTAAAACCTTTGGTCCTAAAGATTAAGCTGGCATTGAAGGGCGGGGTTTGGGCATGACTGAACCGGGACAGGTGGATCAGAAATCGGGCTGGGGATAAAGGAGGGTTTGGAGGTTGAACGGTGCCTGTGGCGGTGACTGATTAAGCTAGATGGTTAGAGTTGGAACTGGTAATGATAGAGGAGGAGACAGGGCGTGGGGGCAGGTCTGGGGTGAGGCGAGGGGCATGGGTGTGTGGCAGGGAATGGTGATGATGGTGGTCAAATTAATGCTGGAAGGGGCAGGACAGTTCAGACAGCCAGACAGTAATATTCTGTAAAAAAGAAGAAAAAGTTTGCCACTCATCGTTTTCTCCACGTTTTTGCAGCTGAGAGCCAAGTGTACTTTCTATATTAGGAAAGAAGATTCCCTTTCAATGTCAACAATGGAGCCACATTTACGAGGCCGTTTATCCGCGGGTCCGTCCACGGGGTCCTTGTGGTGTGATGAGTCTACGGTGGTATTGTGAGGTTTTTTTTCTGGTTCACTGGAGGAAAACTATAGTAAACTTCTTTACTCGTAACCAATAGAAGAATGCCACTGTAGGCGAACGTTTGTCTGGTGTAGTGTGTCCTGAGTGTAGCATCACTGTGGATTTGAAGGAAACCCACAACCTTGTCGACTGGAGCCTGTGTTGCTATCTTTATGACAGGAGTTTAAGTTCCTTACGTAAACATTATTAAGTACGGTTGGCAGCACACACTAAGCCGATTTATAACTCTCTATCAAACACATAATATGTAACCTTTTGTTGGGGTGGGGGGAGGAGGTGAGAGGGAGGTGGGGAGGGGAGGAGGTGGGGGAGGAGGGAGAGGTGGGGGGAGGAGGGGAGAGGTGTGAAGGAGGGAGAGGACATCACTCACTAAATAATAAGGGCTTTACATGGGGTGGGTGGTGGGTGGGTGTGGGTGGATAGAGGTGGGTGGGTGGAGGAGAGTTATGTATATAGGGGCTATTATCGTATAGGAGTTCCACCAGAGTAAAGAAAGCAATGGTGGAGATAGAAGAGAGGAATAAATACAGGAAATGACGTAGAAAATGATGATACGCTTGGAGCTGCAATACTTTTATATTACTACTTATCCCTGAAGATTAAACACTAAACGTTAGACTGGGGCTGTGGAGTGTGTAGGTGGAGTGGTGAATCGGTTGAGGCGGTGGAGTGGTAAGTGGTGGGGCGGTGGAGTGGTATACTGGAGTGGGGCGGTGGAGTGGTATACCGGGTGGATTGTTACCGGGGTGAACTAAAAGACCTACTGGACATATGGTTAATGATGCAGACAGTACTGGAGTATATTGTGTGTGTGAGGGAGAGAGAGAGAGAGAGAGAGAGAGAGAGAGAGAGAGAGATTGACCTTAGTGTTGTAACACACACAGGGGGGACCACTGTCCTATACGCAGACGTCAGAGCTGATGTAGCAATGAACGTCGCAATGCAGATTTGGCAGCTGTGACCTTGCTGTGTTGTTTTGGTTCCGGTCTCTCTCTCTCTTTTGCCCGTGCCTCATCTGTTTCCCTCACTCGTGTGACTCTCCCTGCCATCCATTTGTCTCATCTCCTCCACTCGTGCTGGGCGCCTGTCATGTAATCGTTGAGTGCTTCTCTTTCCCTGCAGGAGGTCAGGTTAGGGGAATAACATACAAGGAGGCAACTGTACACACTCTGCTATATTTAGAAATACAACAAATACAGACACACAAACTCAGCAACAAATCACACAAACACACACACACTCAACAAATACAAACAGACACACACACACACACACAACAAATGTGTTGTGATTGATGAACTCTGGGGATATTTTATAATAATTCTACCGGGATATTCCAGGTAAATTATTACTATATATATCGGACTGGTGACAGGCTCAACATTGCTTGCAGGATCTGTGGGTAAAGTCCTGGATTCTGTCGTTTGTTTTGGCAGTGGGAATAAGATTTCGCTCTTTGAGATTAAAAACACGGACGAGAGAGAGAGAGAGAGAGAGAGAGAGAGAGAGAGAGAGAGAGCAGTTCACCATCACTCACGGTTGGTAGGACGGCAGTGACGATATGAAGATGGAGTCTGTTATTTTTGTCGTGGGGGAGGGTCGTTAGTCACCAGAGGGACGGGTACTGGGTGTGTGTGTGTGTGTGTGTGTGTGTGTGTGTGTGTGTGTGTGTGTGTGTGTGTGTGTGTGTGTGTGTACGGCGTCTCACTCTTCCTTATGATACAGCCTCACTCCATGACTCAACCTACAGTAGAAGTGAAAGCCAAACACAAACAAGGTAACATACAAACACCGGAAAGAGTGGCTCCCCACACCACCACAACAACAATCACAGGTCACACATCACTGCCCGAAAACAATGTAAACTCACCGTCAACACAACAAAAGGCTGGCAGTATTCCCCCATCCCCACCCCTCCACCCACCCCCGCCATAACGGCCCGCCCCTCCACACGCATTCCAGCACCTACAAATCTCTGATGGTTCTTGGTCAAGTTCTTTTACGTAGTTATTCTGGTCTTACTGTCTCACACTCCTGTGAGAGAGAGAGAGAGAGAGAGAGAGAGAGAGAGAGAGAGAGAGAGAGAGAGAGAGAGAGAGAGAGAGATGCTCTACCACAGTTAAAGGGAAGAGGGAGGAGGGAGGAGAGGAGGCAGCGGGTAGGAGGGGAAGGATGAGGAGGAAGGTAGAGGAGCAGCGTGTAGGAGGCAGGCAGAGTTGCTCAAACATCGACAATGAATCTCAGTAACTCAAGTGGGACATAATTTAATTGCAACAAACTTGCGAAGCAATTACCAAGGCAGCTCTCCCACCCCCACCCTCCCTCCCCCACCCTTACCCCTCCCCCACACCCCATCCCTCCCACCCTTACCCCTCCATCCCCACCCTTACCTCACCTCCCCACCCCATCCCCACCCTTACCCTCCCCTCCCCACACCCCATCCCCACCCCTACCCTCCCTCCCCTCCCCACCTAGCCTTTTCCCTCCCTCCCCACCCTTGCCACTCCTACTTCTCCCTCCCACCCTTACACTCCTACTCCTCCTCCCCCCTCCCTATTCCTCCCACCCTCCTATCTTACCCTCCCACAGTAGCACAGAATAAAAGGCATTATATCATGAATTAATTTGAGGAACGAAGAGAGGAGGAATAAAAAAATAAGCGCCATTCTGTTGTGCGAAGATCGAGGTGCAATATAATGGATAAGGAGCCTCTCACCCTGCATAGGGCTGTGTGGTGGTGTTTGAGTGGGTAACACACACACACACACACACAACACGCACGCGCGCGCGCTGAAAACAACTGTATTAGTACCAATGTGGAAATTTGTTGAAACTGCTTGATAAAAAAGCTAAGACCAACATAAGAACTGTTGTTGGGTGTGGTGTGTAGTTAAAGAGGGAAGGTGTTACTGGGTGTAGTTTGAAAAGTCTGCCAAAAGCATTATGATAGTCTGCCAAAAGGTCCATGAAAGTCTGCCAAAAACGGCCATAGCCTATCAAAACGTCCATGAAAGTCTGCCAAAACGTCCATGAAAGCCTGCCAAAACGTCCATGAAAATCTGCCAAAACGTCCGCGAAAAGAAACCTGCCAAAACGTTCATGAAAGCCTGCCAAAAACATCCATGAAAGTCTGCCAAAACGTCCGTGAAAATCTGCCAAAAACGTCCATGAAAGCCTGTCAAAAACGTCCGCGAAGTCTGCCAAAAACGTCCATGAAAGCCTGCTAAAACGTCTATGAAAATCTGCCAAAACGTCCGTTGCAAACCTGCCAAACGTTCATGAAAGCCTGCCAAAACATCCATGAAAGTCTGCCGAAACGTCCATGGCCTGCCAAAAACGTCATGAAAATCTGCCAAAACGTCCATAAGAAAACCTGCCAAACGTTCATAGAAAGCCTGCCAAAACATCCATGAAAGTCTGCCAAAAACGTCCATGAGAAAATCTGCCAAAACGTCCATGAAAACCTGCCGGGACCACAATGCTAAATACTGCCAGAATGAACCAAGGAAGAAGATGCCATGATAACTTGGTCGGACACGGCGCTGAAGGGCAACTGTACTACAGAGGAAGGTGAGCTACTGTACGCATCCTATTTCCTCCTGATATTTCTCTCTTGATGGAAAATTTTAGCAGTACGTCGAGCGAGAAGATCTCCAGTGATATTATCGCCACTGTAAAAATTCTCAGCAATTTTGTATCCAAAACCGATAGTGTTGGACATGTATGTAAGGATGACCGCCACAGCTTATATACGTCTATGGCTCTCGCTCACAATATATGTTAGATTCATGAGCAGATAAATGTGAGTTAAGGTAAGAAATGTCCCTGGCTATAATACTAGTCGTAGGGTCGAGAGTCCACAACTGGTCAAAGTGAACGTCTGGCCAGGGACCTGACACAACAGCAGTCCCTGATATAGTAAGGGTTACTCTGGTTGAGTTCTAACAAAGAGGGAACTGCTAGCTTTAACAGAGCAAAGGTAACTGACAGCTTTAACACAAGAAGAAACCTTTAACAGTGCCATTAACATATTGATGGCCCCATAATACTCTAACACGGGGTGGGAGGGTCCCAACACAGTGAGTGCTCCTGTAGGCCTTAATACAGCGTGAACCCGCGAGTCCAGGCCTACAGTAGCACAGTGAGGGGTCTCTTGACGGAGGCTTAACACAAGCACCTAGGCAGAGCGGCCGTCAGCCCAGGAGACTCTTGATGAGTTACTCTCTCCCGCGTCACGTATGGGAGAAGAACGTGAGGCTGCCCACCGCCTCCCTCCCGTCTCGCCTGGAATGGTAATCAACGCCTACTTCCACTATACGGCCTCCAGTTTTTACGTTACATCTATGATAAACATTTTTACTGAAGAAAACCCAGGAGGAGTTTACGGGTGACGCCAAGACACATAACAACAAAGACTCACGAATGATATGACTCTTCTCCAGCCACTTCTACATGACTGGCTGGTGACCTTTGAGGAAGCCCTAACTATGTTCTACAGTTCACCATCCACAGGAAGACTTCAGGTTTCTACAGTATGGCGTGAGCACTATAAATCAGGAGTTGATTAGCAGAGTCTGAGAGAGGAGGGGGGAGAGAGAGAGAGAGAGAGAGAGAGAGTTTTGACACGGCCTCTTGATTTTCCTTTCACAAACTTCTATCGTGAATAATGGAATCACATCGAGTAGTCTGGTTTGGTTAATTGATCTTGAGGTGATGTGGAGGAGAGATGAGGGATGGAGGAGGAGGAAGGTGCTCTCAGGTACATAAGAAAGAAGGTGGATAGATTAAGTACAAATGAGGTTCAGAAACAGAGGACAAGGGTTCATAAATAGATACAACTGGGTTCAAAACAGAAAAAGGGGTTCAGAAACAGAGATAAAGGGTTCAGGAACATGAGGGTTCAGAAACATACAGTTCAGAAACAGAGACAAAGGTTCAGAAACAGAGAAAAGGTTAGAAACAGAAAAGGTTCAGAAACATAAACATGGTTAAGAAACAGACAAAGGGTTCAGAAACATACAAGGTTCAGAAACACACAAGTTCAGGAAACATACAAAGGGTTCAGAAACATCAGTGCCAGACATAACAAATGGTTAGAAACAGAGACAAAGGGTTCAGAAACATACAAAGGTAGAAACATACAAAGGTTCAGAAACATACAAAAGGTTCAGAAACACACAAAGGGTTCAGAAACATACAAAGGTCAGAAACATAAACAAAGGGTTCAGAAACAGAGACAAAGGGTTCAGAACATAAAAGGTTCAGAAACACACAAGGGTTCAACATCAAAGGGTTCATCAGGTTAGAAACATACAAAGGGTTCAGAAACATAAACAAATGGTTAAGAAACAGGCAAAGGGTTCAGAAACATACAAGGGTTCAGAAACATAGACAAAGTTCAGAAACAGAGACAAGGGTTCAGAAACAGACAAAGGGTTCAGAAACAGAGACAGGTTCAGAAACAGAGCAAAGGGTTAGAAACAGAGACAAGGGTTCAGAAACATACAAAAGGTTCAGAAACAGAGACAAAGGGTTCAGAAACAGAGACAAAGGGTTCAGAAACAGACAAAGGGTTCAGAAGGTTCAAAACAGAGAAAGGGTTCGCCTAACAAATGGTTAGACAAAGGGTTCAGAAACATACGGTTCAAACACGGTTCAGAAACATACAAGGGTTCAGAAACATAAACAAAGGGTTCGAAACAGAGACAAAGGGTTCAGAAACATACAGGGTTCTAGGAAACATAAACAAATTTAGAACGGCAAGTTACAGGGTCGAAACAGACAAGGAGAAAAGAAGGGTCGAAACAGAGACAGGGTTCAGAAAGAAAAAGGTTCAAAACAGGCAAAGGGTTCAGAAACAGAGACAAAGGGTTCAGAAACAGAGACAAAGGGTTCAGAAACAGAGACAAAGGGTTTAGAAACATACAAAAGGTTCAGAAACAGAGACAAAGGGTTCAGAAACAGAGACAAAGGGTTCAGAAACAGAGACAAAGGGTTCAGAGACAAGGGTCAAAACAGAGACAAAGGGTTCAGAAACAGAGACAAAGGGTTCAGAAACAGAGACAAAGGGTTCAGAAACATACAAAAGGTTCAGAAACACACAAAGGGTCAGAAACATACAAAGGGTTCAGAAACATAAACAAATGGTTAAGAAAAGAAAGGGTTCAACGACAAATGTTCAGAGCCAGAAACAGAGAGGAAAGAAAAGGGTTCAGAAACAGAGACAAAGGGTTCAGAAACAGAGAAAGGGTTCAGAACAGAGACAAGGGTTCAGAAACATACAAAGGTTCAGAACAGAGACAAAGGGTTCAGAAACATACAAAAGGTTCAGAAACAGAGACAAGGGTTCAGAAACATACAAAAGGTTCGAACACACAAAGGGTTCAGAAACATACAGGTTCAGAAACACACAAAGGGGTTCAGAAACAGACAAATGGTTCAGAAACAGAGACAAGGGTTCAGAATCAGATCAAAGGGTTCAGAAACAGAGACAAAGGGTTCAGAAACATACAAAAGGTTCAGAAACACACAAAGGGTTCAGAAACATACAAAAGGTTCAGAAACACACAAAGGGTTCAGAAACATACAAAGGTTCAGAAACACAAAAGGGTTCAGAAACACACAAGGGTTCAGAAACAGACAAATGGTTCAGAAACAGAGACAAATGGTTCAGAATCGATCAAAGGCTCGAAACAGAGACAGGGTTCAGAAATACGGTTCAGAAACACACAAAGGGTTCAGAAACATACAGTTCAGAAACACACAAAGGGTTCAGAAACATACAAAGGTTCAGAAACACACAAAGGGTTCAGAAACACACAAAGGGTTCAGAAACACAAAGGTTCAGAAACATACAAAGGTTCAGAAACACACAAAGGGTTCAGAAACATACAAGCGGTTCAGAAACACACAAAGGGTTCAGAAACACACAAAGGGTTTAGAAACATACAAAGGGTTCAGAAACATAGGTTCAGAAACACAAAGGGTTCAGAAACACACAAAGGGTTCAGAAACATACAAGGTTCAGAAACATACAAAGGTTCAGAAACAGATAGGATTCAGGGTCACGTTCAACTAATGTATTTTAGTCTGGTATAGGAATATCCAGAACCTGTTTAATTTCATTTGTTGTTTGTGCACGAGGTGAGGCCCCGCTGACAGACTTTACCTCTTAAGTGAATGCGTCTGACGGCTATCAAAGAACTGGCTTACCCTGAACACTGAAAAGGCTACCTACCTACCTCTCCTATTGTTATAAAACCCTTTGTAAATATTTCTACCAGCTTGGGAGGAAGTCATTTCATCTGAGAATTTAACCTTGTCAACAATCATTTCCTCAACCATAAAATATTTTTGGTTTACTAAAATCTAACTGGTTAAAAATTGGGTTGAATACAAATAGAAAAAAAAAAATTTAATCACAATAATATTTAAAATTTGATACTAAATATGACGAATATAAATGTAACTTTGTATATATTTCACTACAGTTTTTTTTATCATTATAACAAGCGTTTAGTGGATGCTCAGCGGTGCTCACTAATTGTTGACGTTAAGTGCCTGTAGTAATCTTGACTTGGGTGCTGTTGGTTTAAGCTCCACGAAATCAATACTTAGTTGTTGCTGTTAGTTGGCTGTGAGGGTTTGTGATGGGAGTTGTAACCACCCTTGTAACCATGGCAACCAACTATCAAACAACCGTACTGTAATTAAGAGGGAAGGTGCTATAGGGTCCGGTACTAGACTTGTGTGATGATAGGATGTATGGTACTGTACTAAGCTCAATACTCTCTTGATATACACTTGTTTAATATTAAGAGGAACACACACACACACACACACACACACACACACACACACACACACACACACACACACCTCCTCTATATATTTTAAAATAACTATATTCTGTGTGTACCAACAATACTATATAATCTAAAGGAATTTTTCGCATTACCGAATTTCCTGAAAACAACATTACCCAATAAAGATACTAATAAACTCAAACTTAACCAAAACCAAACCTAACCTAACCTAACCCAACCTAACCTAACCTCCAACCTAAATACACCCTATAATATCTGAACCATTCTCGACCATGGCTTTACCGTAGAGGTGCACAGGGCTGTCAGACTGGGAATTAAGCTCTCCAGCCACTAATCCGGGTGGTCCTAAGTTGCTTATCAGGTAGATTAAGGTCTATAACTCGATAACACAACTTCAGCTTAAACTCTGCCACGGTGAGGTACTATAACTTGGCATTAAGGTCCTGTAAATATAATGTACTGAGCCGAAACTTTCTATAATAACCTCTACTTAAAATAAACTTATGTGCCTATTAGTTGAAAATTAAAGACAATTTCACTCTTAGTAAACAAGAATAAATTAATATTAAAATGGGGATAAAAATAATGTCAGCAATACAGGTAAAATATTTTCAGGTATATTTTCTACTAGATCACCTTCCTAATTACACAATAGGCAGGTGTATCCGGCTGCTGGTACTAGTGTGTCCTTCGTGTACCTTATGTCTAATTAGCACAGACTACATGACAACAAAATAGTGTACAGATGTGACAAAATTATCTGGACACGTGACGATCATTAGGTGAGGAGATAGGAATTTTAATGCATTTTCTAAGATTGTTTTTGTTTCTTCCGTTATATCGAGGTCCGTTAGATGGAAACCTCCATCTAGCGGATTATATGGAGAGAAAAATCCGTTATATGGAGAAAAGTCCGTTATATGGAGAAAAATCCGTTATATGGAGAAAAGTCCGTTATATGGAGGTTTCAATGTACGAGTATATTAACCATTCACGTCCAGTCCGGAACAAGCAGAGACAACACTTCCTGGTCATCCCAACAGTTGACAGAACAGTGAAAGTTGAGGACTAGTCTATTATTAGAAGGAAAAAGAGCGAGAATTGACACAGAACCTGATTCAACTTTAGTAGGTAGGTAAAGTAAGGTAAGTAGTAAGGTGGTAAGGTAAGGTAAGGTAAGGTATGGTAAGGTATGGTAAGGTAAGGTAAGGTAAGGTAAGGTAAGGTAAAGGTAGGTATGGTAAAAGGTAAGGTAAGGAAGGTAGGTAAGGTAAGGTAAGGTAAGGTAAAGGTATGGTAAGGTAAGGTAAAGGTAAGGTAAAAGGTAAAGGTAAAGGTAAGGTATGGTAAGGTAAGGTAAGGTAAGGTAAGGTAAGGTAAAGGTAAGGTAAGGTAAGGTAAAGGTAAGGTAAGGTATGTAGGTATGGTAAAAAGATGGTAAGGTAAAAGGTAAGGTAAGGTAAGGTAAAGGTATGGTAGTAAGGTAAGGTATGGAGGTAAGGTAAAAGGTAAGGTAAGGTAAGGTATGGTAGGTAAGGTAAGGTAAGGTGGGTAAAGGTAAGTAAGGTAAAAGGTAAAGGTATGGTAAGGTAAGGTAAGGTAAGGTAAGGTAAGGTAAGGTATGGTAAGGTAAGGTAAGGTAAGGTAAGGTAGGGTATGGTATGGTATGGTATGGTCAGGTCAGGTCAGGTCAGGTCAGGTAAGGTAAGGTAAGGTAAGGTAAGGTATGATATGGTATGATATGATATGGTATGGTATGGTATGGTAAGGTAAGGTAAGGTATGGTATGGTATGGTATGGTATGGTATGGTATGGTATGGTAAGGTATGGTATGGTAAGGTAAGGTAAGGTAAGGTAAGGTAAGGTAAGGTAAGGTAAGGTATGGTAAGGTAAGGTATGGTAAGGTAAGGTAAGGTAAGGTATGGTAAGGTAAGGTAAGGTAAGGTAAGGTAAGGTAAGGTAAGGTAAGGTAAGGTAAGGTTAGGAATTGAATAGTTTCTGATGGGATATGATCAGTTCTCCCTGAGTCACGTGTCTTAGTGTTGAAAGCTCTATTTAACGGACTAAAACAGCAGCATCCATAGCATCACCCAAGACAGCAACAGCAGGAGCAGGAGGGAGCATCAACAGCAGTAACCTTACTTTCCAGCAGCTATTACTAACGCCAGCAGAAGGTAGAGGAGAACGGTGAAGGCGCTCCCAGGGGACGACAACAACACCACCTGAATCTAAACGACCACGGAGTTGGCGGGTAGTGGCCGTCGGTAAGTAGCCTGGGTGAAGTGGCATCAGTTACCTATACCACTACTCTTACACGCTACTACCACCGCCGTGTAGCACTTGCACTCCAGCGACAAGTACAGTATGAAGCTAAACTCTTTCTACATCAAGGTAAGGCAAGAAATCCGCGGAATATCGAACCCTATGCTATCCAGACATGAAGGTGGTGGTGGTGGGGGAGTTGAGGAGCCGAGCGAAACGTGGCAATGATCAGATGGATGCTACTGTCGTGCTCTGGTTATTACTAAACTATTTTATGTTTCAAAGGTCAATATGGCCTTTATATGTAACCGGTCGGAATTTACTGCCACCCTCAATCGTCAGCAGCAGTCTCAAACGGCAGTCAATCTCTCGCAGTCCTCCGGTCAACTCTCAATCAAGTGGGTTCTGGCGGAAGCCGCAAATGAACTCACTGTTGGCTCTGGTTTACTTTATCACTGCCCTATCTAACCTGTGTCTTTGAGATCGAATGGGACTTACTTGTTATACTGCAATAGCGCCTTTGGGTGACAGGCACGTGACTTGTATTTCTGATGATAGCGTGGGAACGTCTTGTCTGTGTGAATGCTCTCGGGACTGCCTAGCGTAGGTCTCGTCTCCCCAGGCTCTAGCGGGCCTACGTTGAATATATTTACCGCCTAACTATGCTCCTTGGGACGCAGTAACATTATTCAGACTGTAAACGATCTATAATAATTTCAAATTGTATGGTCCCTTAACTTATGAATCGACGTCATTATTAATTCGGTAAATCATTCAATATCATATAGGCCTAGTTCATGAGTTCTCTCGCTACGAGCAGGCGCTCACTTCTCAGTGGCCTTGAGCCTTTCAGTATCACTCATGGCGGGGCATTTGAAATTACTCTGAAATTCTGAATATTATTCATATGTAAGGGGTTAACAATTTTCCTCTATTGTTGAAGTGAAACAAGGTGGAGGTGAGGTGAAATGACAGAGAAATTGAATATTTTGCAATAAGGTGAAGTGTTTTTTTATGTGGTTATGGATCTTGGTCACTACACACACATACACACACACACACACACACACACACACACACACACACACACACACACACACGATTAAAATCCCAATCTTTATACGGTTCTGATTGCTCAGCCTGGACTATTTACTGGAACTAAGATCATTTTAATAAGTCATGTTGACTTCCGCACTGAGAGTTGTGGCAGAGACCAGATAGTTGTTTAATGGATTCAGCAGATGGTGAGTGTGACCCATCCCACCTTAACACTGCTATAAGGTCAATCGATGCACATTTTCTTCTTTATGGTCACCTGTAATATGTGTTATTATTGTTTTACTTGCCTTCAAACACACACACATAATTATAAATATTGTTAGGAAGTCAGAATGTCAGCCTACAGGACACCTACCATCATTAGGTCATCTTCAGTCACAACACAACGACCTCACCTTCACTTACCCCAAATCATCTAATCTTCGTCCAAATCTTTTACTACAGAGAAATTATTTTCCTTCAGGAAACATTTGTGGTGGGTGACCCTGACCGGCCTCCAGTAGCCTCTCTGTGTAATTTGGAGAAGTGGAACCGCTGTCTTGCCTGATCCTCCTTGTTGGTTCAAATTACCTCAGGGAGGATCCAGGAGCCTGAATTTTCTCATCCTGGCTGTTCTCCCAACCCTGGCTGTGTCAGGTTCAAATCCAGAAAGTGAACTCGTTAATTTCAGTCCGAGTGTAGACAGAGGTATAAATAAACTGCCTTATTCTCTGTGTTATTACTGGAACCCTACACGGTGTATATTTTTCCGCAAGCAGACGACGAACAGCAGAACAAGACGACAAACAGCAGCAGAACAACAACAAGGCGACGAACAGCAGAACAAGACGACGAACAGCAGAACAAGACGGACGAACAGCAGCAGAACAACAGCAGGGCAACGACGTAACAGCAGAATAACAGCAAGGCGACGAACAACAGCGGAACAACAGCGGAGACTATAGTAAAAGAAAGGGCAGTATGGAGAACAGCGTCAGCAACAACTAGTGACAGGGCTAATGGCATGACCAGCAGACAACCTTAATGACCCACCAGAGATCAGTCGCCTTAACTCATCCCAACCCACCTCCGCCCACCTCCTGTCAGCTGCCCACCTCCGCCCTACCCCACTCCTGTCAGCGTGCCCACCTCACGCCCACCACCCCCCACTCCAGCTGCCCACCTACCACCCTCCCTGACCCTCACACTGCCAGCCCCCCTGACCCTCTCTCTCTAGCTCCTGACCTCACACTATCAGCTCCCTGACCCTCCACTACCACCCCTGACCCTCACACTAGCTCCTGACCCTCGCTTTACCAGCTCCCAGACCCTCACTCCAGCTCCCGACCCTCATACTACCACCCCCCTGACCCCTCCACTACCAAGCTCCCCACCCCTCACACTGCCAGCTCCCAGACCCTCACTACCAGCTCCCGGCCCTCCACACTGCTCCTGACCCTCTCACCTACCAGCTCCCTGACCTCCTCTACCCCCTGACCCCTCACACTGACGCTCCCAGGCCCTCACACTACCAGCTCCTGACCCTCCACACACCAGCTCCCAGACTCTCCACTACCCCAGACCCCCTCTCAGCTCCTGACCCTCACACTACCAGCTCCTGACCCTCACACTACCAGCTCCTTGACCCTCACTCTACCAGCCCTCACCTCACTATCAGCTCTCACTGACCCTCGTCTACCAGCTCCTTGACCCTCACTCACTGCCAGCTCCTGACCCTCACTACTAGCTCCTTGACCCTCACACTACCAGCTCTGACCCCCTCACACTATCGCTCCCTGACCCTCACTACCAGCTCCTTGATCCTCACACTACCAGCTCCTTGGCCCTCACACTACCAGCTCCTTGACCCCTCACACTACCAGCTCCTGACCTCACACTACCAGCTCCTGACCTCACACTGCCCACCCCGCCCCTCCACACACTGCAGCTCCCAGACCCTCACACTACCACCCCCTGGCCCTCACACTACCAACTCCCAGACCCTCACTACCAGCTCCTGACCCTCATACTACCACCCCCAGCCTCACACTACAGCTCCTGACCCTCCACACTACCAGCTCTGACCCTCTCCACTACCAGCTCCCAGACCCTCACTACCAGCTCACGGCCCTCCACACTACCACAGCTCCCAGACCCTCACACTACCAGCTCCCAGACCTCACACTACCACCCAGCCTCACACTGCCAGCTTCCTGACCTCACCTACCACCCCCTGGCCTCACACTACCAGCTCCTGACCTCACTACCAGCTCCTGGCCTCACCTACCAGCTCTGAGCCCTCCACTACCACCCCCTGACCCTCCCACCAGCTCCTGACCCTCACACTACCAGCTCCCAGACCCTCACACTACCACCCCCTGACCCTCACACTGCCAGCTCCCTGACCCTCACACTACCAGCTCCCAGACCTCCACTGCTACCAGCTCCCTGCCCTCTCTCCAGCTCCTGACCCTCTTTCTACCCCCTGGCCTTACACTACCAGCCTCCCTGACCCTCACCAGCTCCCAGACCCTCCCACTACCAGCTCCTGACCTCACACTACCAGCTCCTGACCATCACACTACCAGCTCCTGAGCCTCCTGACAGATCCCCTGGCCCCACACACCACCCCCCTGACCCTCACACTACCACCCCCTGAACCTCCACAACCAGCTCCTGACCCTCACACTACCACCCCTGAACCTCACCTACCAGCTCCCTGACCCTCACCTACCCCCTGACCCCTCACCTGCCTGAACCTCACACAACCAGCTCCTGACCCTCCTCACTACCCCCAGACCTCACAGCTCCTGACCTCACACCACCCCCCCCTCCACACTACCACCCCCTGAACCTCACACTACCAGCTCCTGACCCTCACACTACCGTCCCAGACCCTCACACTACCAGCTCCTTGACCCTCATACCATAACCTTTACCGTAAACTCCACAAACAGCTGTTCCGTCACTTCATAGCTACTGCCCAAGTTTATGTAACAGTTCTAAAAAAAAAAAACATGACACCCCAAAAAAACAACAACCCCAAAACAACAAAACATCCTCCCCAAAAAAAACCCTATGTGTAACTTTCCTTTCAAAACTGTATTGTAACTCAAATTTTATGGGACTGTTTTGTTAAGAAATATATACATTAACTCCTCCGTTCTAATGTAATGTAACACAAGACAATAAACAAAGATAGAGACAACTGAAAAAAAATTGCAATAAAACTTGAACACCTATTAGGATCATCTACACCCCTACTTAAAATATCTACTTATGTCTTAAATTATACCATGACACTTTAATAACACCACTTATGCCACTAAGTTATACCATATGACACTTTAATAACACACTTATGCCACTTAAATTATACCACTTACGCCACTTAAATTACACCACTTATGCCACTAAAATTACACCACTTTTCCTTCGGTACTTCATTATTTGCAAGTCTTACGTTTTTATTATCGTCTCCTTCCTTCCTTCCTTCCTTCCTTCCTTCCTCTCTCTCTCTCTCTCTCTCTCATCCTCTAATTATTCTCTCAATTTCTGTCTCTCGCCCTCCTTCCTTCCTCTTTTTTTATCAGATTATCTTTCTCTCTGTCCCATCTTAGCTCCCCTTTCCTGTTGGTTCTATTCCTTCCTTCCCTGACTGTCCCCATGTCGCTTCACCTTTAGGACGTAAACTCTGGCCTTCTCCCCAGGCTCTGCCACACCTCCGTCGGCCTCTCTCTCTTTCTCTCTCTCTCTCTCTCTCCTACAGCCACCTCTCTCTACCTTCTCTCTCTCTCTCTCTCTCTCTCTCTCTCTCTCTCTCTCTCTCTCTCTCTCTCTCTCTCTCTAGTCGTAACTGTTTGTGTCTTCATTTTGTTTTCTCGTCTTTCTTTCGGATTCTTTTTATTATGAGTAATTTTATATATATTACAGGTGCATCATCATCATCACTATCATCATCATCCTCATCATCATCACTATCATCATCACTATCATCATCACTATCATCATCACTATCATCATCATCCTCATCATCATCACTATCATCATCATCTCATCATCACTATCATCATCACTATCATCATCATCCTCATCATCATCACTATCATCATCACTATCATCATCACTATCATCATCATCCTCATCATCATCTCGAGTTTATTCTTCCCTTACTCCACTAATCTACCGGACCCTCGATATCGGGACTTTCTTCAGCATATAGTCCGTTATAGAAGAAATTCACTAACAATAAACATATTTGAATGACTGGGAACAAGATCTTTATGGCAGTTAATTAATGGCGGAAGATAAAATGACGGCAGTGTTATATTGACGTGAACTTATCGCTTGTGTCTGTCAGTCTGTCTGTCAGGTGCGGCGAAGACTGACAGATGAAGCGGTGAATGACCCAGAGCGACCAACACTCCTGCCTTCGATCTTACCTCTATACGTGGAGTTGATTGGTCTAAGTCTATGGGAGACAACGATAGCAACTAGCAATACTCTGCCCCCCACCACCGCCACCGATCTACTCTTATCAACCAACCGCTGCCCACTCTCCAACCGCCCACCACCGCCCACATGATCTGTTGTCAGCCAATTATAATTATCCACCTACCATACTTCACACACACAGGTATTGCACTGTGTCAATACCTGAATACGAAGACATGAAACATGGATGTAGTAGTAGTAGTAGAAAAAAAGTAAATAGTAGTAGTAGTAGTAACTGTCGCCCGAAGTGCGGAACACTATGCGGGTAACAGACATTGTTCGCTCTGTGCCAGCCAGAACCAAAATTGCTAGCTGTGATGGTGAGAGAAACATCCGACTGTGTGGTTTGCAGAAAGAAACGATTGTCGGAACCCCATGAGGCCGACACGGGGGCCACAGTGGGTCGTCGGGACCAACCGTCGATGATATCTAAATGATATCATGAGTCTACTCAACCTGAAAATTTAGTTCCTAAACGCTGCTCCAATAGTAGAAATGTCACGAAGTGGGCAGACAGCCACCACAGTGGATGGCATGTCGATGGAAAATGCACGGACATATGGGTTAAAAACTTACTCAGAATATCCAGGTGGTCGCCAGCTAACCTGTTTGAACACCCAAGTGTTGCGGCCCAAAGAAATGATTCGGGAGATTATTGGTCTCATAACCGAAGTACACTCAGGACTGCTTCTTGCCTTAAGCTCTTCAAATACTAGCAATAATACCACATCTATTCTGTCAGAAGACACACACAAGGTGCTTACAAAAGAAAATGTGGCAGCAATGAAGATGACGACTATGGGCAGAAGGGGTCTTGATGATCTCTATGTGGTAAGAACACTGCAGGAGAGACTAAAATTTATAGTAGACGGAAAGCAAAACACCGATATTGCAAGAAAGTTTAGAAACAAAATGCGTGTGGGAAAAAGTGTTTTGGCGGTAAGATCTCTCTCAGAGAATCCTCCGAGTGGTGTTCTGCCAATAAACAAAGAACATTAAAACAACTGAAGGAAAACCATCCCCTGCAAGTGAAGAGGAAGGCACACGTTCCAGGGGACTATATCCACCATATGCTGTCCTGTTCGAGAGAAAATAACAGGAGGGATGGTGTGTCGAAAAAACACTGGAAACTCAGGGAGGCCGGCCCTTCAGGCCTGGATGCAAACGATTGAGCACTACCAAGTTTGGCCCCGTAGTGAAGTGATCTCTGCACTGCCACGCTCCCTTGCAAGAAAGTTAGCGACCTCGTGCTGCCAACACCTCCATGCTCTGACGGCCTGCTGTCTCATTCCCCTGGATAAATCCAGGATGTAGGCCTATAGGGTTGCGGGAAGTGCTGAGGGTGGATTGTCGGAAAATGCATAATGGAAGGTGGTAAAGGATGATGTCAGGGGTAGCGGCGGGAACCTGAGTTGTGCTGGCCACAGGCTGGAGGGGAAGCTGCCATTCATGCGAAAACGACATTTGAGCAGCGTGATTGTGGGGCTGTTCTCCTGGTTGACGCTTCCAGCGCATTCAACATGCTTAACCGCAAGGCCGCACTGCACAACATCAAGATCAAGTGTCCAAACTTTTGCAATGTATGTTGAAAAACACCTATAGATCCATCAGACCTCTATAATAGTAAACACCAAGGCTCTAAAGTTGATACTATCATACAGTCTGAGAACAGAGACCCTGTTGCAATAGCAATGTACGCAATAGAGTAACTTTTGCTCCACCACACAATAAAATTTGAAACAACCGAGGTCAAGTAAGTGTGGCGTATGCTGACGACCTTACAGGGAGAGGTGGAGGACATCAAAATTGGTGGACCTGATAATGGAAATGGTCCACAACTAGGGTACCCCAAATGCCAAGCAAGTCCTTCCTCATTGTGAAGCCAGAACATATAGCGAACGGAATGGAGGTGTTTGGGCGGTGAGTCAAAATAACAAGGAAGGCCAAAGACACCTAGGCTCAGTAATCGGCGACGGACTTCAAGACCGAGTACGTAACGGGAAAGTGTGAATGGTGGGTTAGCGAAATCCAAGCTCTGTCTGATATTGCTAACACAAATTTTATCGCTTTGCGGCATTCTATGGAGTCAAGTGTCGCTGGAACTACCTGATGCACTATCCTGATATCGGACCCTCCTCCCACCTCTGGAAGAGCTATCAGCGTCAATTTTATTCCAAACTAATTGAAACATCTTCATAACCTCAACCGAAAAGTCACTCCTTGTACTACACCGGGACTGGGAGAATGGGATTGATGTCAATCCAGAGAAGTTGCCACCGAACGTCAAAACTCCAGTTAAGCTCAGCTGGCCCTCACTGATCACGTAATGGCTCAGAACGCAATAGATTGGGAGGTGGATACCAGCGGAGTAAAGCAAGATTCGACGGTCCATTGCGGCAGAAGACGCTGGCGAGTGATAAGTTGCAGCAACTGATGCTGCAAGTACCAAGGGTGAAAAAAAAAAATAGCTATAACGCGGGGAGGTGGGCGCCTCAAACTGGTTAACTACGTTACCGACAAGAGAGGCTGA
Source organism: Homarus americanus (assembly GCF_018991925.1). Taxonomy (NCBI): domain Eukaryota; kingdom Metazoa; phylum Arthropoda; class Malacostraca; order Decapoda; family Nephropidae; genus Homarus; species Homarus americanus. Next base: position 9,117 of record NW_024738750.1, on the reverse strand, counting down.
ACTTGTCAGTATAAACTTAATAATTTACAGATGTCAATGCTCTAAGGTACAGTAGGCCAGTAGAAAGTTTGCCCTCCCAATGCGTGTGTGGCTCTTCCTATGACGTCGATCACGCCGCATGGTGTGAAAAATTGAATTCATATCGTGAGGCACGGTGAGGAAGTAAAGGATCTCACAGGCAAATATGTTGAAGGAAATCTGTCGTGATGTCAGGGTGGAATGTTTCCTCTTCCACTGTGGGTACCAACATAGGACTTCAAACACATCCAACAGGCCGTGTTGATGTCAGTGAGCGAGGATTTTTGACGGGGGACGAGGGGAGCCTTCTTCGACATCAGGATTTTTTTACCCCGTATCGCTCAATGTAACTTTGCTCTCGGTGCTGCACACAGGAGAACGAGAATGACAAATATGGGCTTGGGAGAAATTCAGAACGTTGATCAGGGCAGCTCACTCCTCTGGTGTTCGCAACTCTGGTGGGGTGGGACCAGTTTTAAGATGCTTTACGCGCGGAAGTTGTGTTTATATTTTTGATGAGATGTCTGACGGTCCTTCTTCTCTCCTTATGTCTGCTTTTGCTCTCAGGAACGGAAGTATCTTTGAAGCCGACAACAGTTGTAGATATTGAGCTATGAGGCTGACGGTCACTGGATGCCGCATGGATCTGCGGCTCAACTAACCAGCACAGCTAGCGTAGCTACTTGTATGTATTAGGATATTTGTTACAAGGTAATGTATTGGCGAGGTGTGGCTGTGGCTGGGCCCGTGGTAGTAGTAGTCGTAGTAGAGGTGGGGAGGCGGGTTGATCAATTTACAGCACGTATCCTCCGCCTGTACTTGCATCTAATGGTTCGAAATAATTGCCGATCGGTGAAGGGCAGGTGTGTTGGATATCCCGGGATGGATCAATTGATATGTCTGTCGTTTTGACTGGAGAGGCAGAGTACATGAGTTGTCGAGGTTGCGGTGTGACAGGTTCAGCTGACTGGATTATATTGATAATTCACGAGTGTGTGTGTGTGTGTGTGTGTGTGTGTGTGTGTGTGTGTGTGTGTGTGTGTGTGTGTGTTATAATTTACCCGTATGTTTTCAAAAACTTCATTATTACCTGTACTTGTAAAGTTGTATTAGTAAAACGCATTTTGCCAAATTTATATTTTCACTGAATTCTGCTCACTGGACCAGGTGACGGCTGCTCCTCCGCCTCTAAAACATTGGGAGGTGTCCTATGACAGAACTGCAATGGTGACGGACACTGTACTCAGTATAGTGTCTAGGGAGTAATTGTGGACACGGTGCCGTGTGTTGTTGTGAGCCTTGTAAATGGGGAAGACTGTATGGCTGGAGAAAGTTTCATGTGTTGGAAAAGTTGGTTTATGATGGGAATGTGGCTAGTGTTGGGAAGAAAAGAGTGTTTTGGGAAGGCCAGGTAGGTGAGAAATACAGACAGTTGGAGAAATAGCTAGTAATGTGAAATAAAATATCAGAGGATTAAAAAAATTTTGCAGATTAATTTAAAATCAAGAGGAACTAAAACATACTTTTTATACATACATACATGCATACATACATACATACAACATACATACATACATACATGCATGTACATATATACATACATACATATATATATATAGATATACTCTCAGGGCTTTAGTCTTCAGAGTTACAAATTATTTATGCTGGTATGTTTCAAAGTTTGTTGTAGTTTATTTTTGAGAATGTGTACAATGCGCAGCAAGAAAAGTCAAAATCGTCATCAAATGTTTATTGGGGGAAGTTAAACTGGACGAGGAACAACGAGGCCACAACAACAATAACATTAAAGAACAGGAGCCGGCAAATAAATTTAACAGGTAAAATGAGCATCGAGGTGGTTTTTTCGGTAATCTTCCACCACAGGCGAGATACGGGACATCACCCAGGATCAGCTAATAGCTTGTGCTTAACGGCTCGGATGAGTTTCTTTTGATGACTAATTTTGTCCAATACCACGCAGGGCTGCTCTTGCTTGTTCTCTCAATGGGCTAATCTCGAAGTGGGATCGTGATTGTGCTTCTACGGCGCCGCAATGGGACTGTCGCGCAGCACCTGACCATGGTATCGCGGCACCCGATTCTTTACCGGGGATGAGGAGATTACTCGGAAGTACAAAAAGGCTTGCGGGAAAGATTACGTAAGTATATTAAAGTCATACCGACAATATCTAAACCAGCAACATTCCCTCCGTTCTGGAGCGGACAATGGTCCCACTGAAGAGCTACTGTGACAGCGCACGAGAATGTCACTCACAGATTCTCTACTACGTTGTTCCGTTTAATCTACAGGCTGTAATGCACGCTACCTGGTCGACTGTAGCTTCCAGTTATACCTTACACAAGGCGGCGTGTAGTAACTGAGGGCAGCGCTACCAACCATCGCGGAGTCACGGGTGTACCCGCCTGCGGGTAATGGCTGTTGAGGAGAACTTTGAAACCTCTGTAACACTCTGATGTGGCGCCTCTGACTCGCCGCCTCCCCGCCACACCACCGCCTCCCTCCACCACACTTTTCTGGTGTCCCAGTGAGTCAACGGCAGTTCGGTCTGATGGTGCGATAACTTGTCACAGGTGTGTGCAGGAGCATGCAGGGAGCAGAGACGACTGCCAGGACCACCAGTCTACACATTGCAGCATCAATAGTCCCCTGACCTATTATTTACTTTGAGCTAAGTGCCGTCAGGCTACACGGGCACTGTGTTGGCTGAAGAAAATGTATCAGATCATTAACAGGTAACTACAATACGGCGGACGAACAGGTAGACAAATTACCACAGGTAAATAAATAACACCTCACGTAATTATAAACACCGTATCAGCCATACGCATAGAACGGCCACCTTCGTCCTTACACCACCACGACTCATACCTCCACCACGACTCCTTGCACTCCACCCGACTCACACACTCACCGACTCATACACTCACCGGCTCTACCTCCACCCGGCTCACTCCACCGACTCATACACTCACACGTCTTACACTCCACCGATACACTCTACCGGCTCACCCTCCACCGGCTCTACACTCCACGACTCACTCAACATTTCCATCTTTGGTCCTTACACTCAACAGCTCACACACTCACGGCTCACACTCACCACAGGCTGCACACTCACGCTCCTTGCACTCTGCGCTCCTTGCCTCCCACCGTCCTTACACTCACCACAGTCCTCCTCCACCGGCTCAGCCTCCACACAGATCCTTACTGCACTCGGCTCCTTACCTGCTGCAACTCACTGCCTCCACCACAGCTCCTGCCTCCACCACAGATCATGCCTCCACCACGGCTCACTTACACTCCACCGATTCATGTCACGACTCATGCTCTCCACCACATTTCTGCCTCCTCCTTTACCTCCCACCACGACTCGCCTCCACCGACTCCTGCCTCCAGCTCACCTGCAGCTCATACCTCCCACAGGTCATGCCTCCTACGACTCATGCCTCCCACCGGCTCACCTCCTTAAAACCATGCAAACAATACCTCCTGACACATACCACTCCACCCGGCTCACCACCTCCACCGGCTCCTTACCTCCCACCATCCACAGCTCACTGCCACCTCCCACCGGCTCCTTACTCCCACGCTCCCGCCACGCTCCTTACATCCACCGGCTCACCCACTCCACCGACTCCTTACCTCCCACCGCTCCCTCCCACCACTCCTTGCCTCCTGTCTTGGGCTCACGCCACGTCCTCCACGGCTCACCTCCACCGGCTCCCTTCCTCCTGACTCACCTCCCACCGGCTCCTTACCTCCACCGGCTCGCCACTCCCACCGACTCATGCCTCCTGTGCTCCACCACAGCTCTTACCTCCCACGCTCCACACTCACCACGACTCACCTCCCACCGGCTCACGCCTCCCACCCGACTCACTGCACCGACTCTGCCTCCCCAGGTCCTTGCACTCCCCGCTCACTTACACTCCCCACATTCACCTCCACTTGGCTCACCACTCCACCGGCTCCTTGCCTCCACCCGACACCACTCCTACATCTGCCTCCCACCCGGCTCACCTCCACCGCTCATGCCTCCCACCGACTCATGCCTCACCACGGCTCATGTCTCCCGGCT
>NW_024738750.1:0-2500 GCF_018991925.1 Homarus americanus | reverse complement strand
GGTGTTAGACCACGAAAACTTAAGGGGCCGGGTCCACTGAGGATCAAACTTACCTCGCTAACTTTTACTCTGATTCCCACAAACTTACGATCTTTCTCGCTGAGTTACAAGTCTTTATTTCACCTCGAGTTCTAACTCTTTTTTGATTGGTCCTTCACCGAGTTGTTCCTTCACTATTTTCTTTTCTTACAATGGTGATTTATTTTCCTACGTTGGGCATAATTTCCCCAAAACATATGATAATTTCCCCAAAATATATAATAATTTCCCCCAAATATGATAACTTCCCCGAAACACGCGATAATTTCCCCTAGCACTTTACCTAATGGCGTATAGTTATCCAACATGACTGGGCTTCTCCAACACCAGTACAGATCTCTAAGTGTGATCATCTCCAACAGTGTAAACATTCTCCCCAACAGAGTAAACATTCTCCCCAACAGAGTAAACATTCTCCCCAACAGAGTAAACATTCTCCCCAACAGAGTAAACATTCTCCCCAACAGAGTAAACATTCTCCCCAACAGAGTAAACATTCTCCCCAACAGAATAAACATTCACCCCAACATGCCAACCCTCCCCAGCATCATCAACACGTTCCTAATAACTCCCAAAACATTTCATCACCATAAACAAGTTATAATGGTTGATACGGACACCAACCAAATGGTCTCCGTGATGTGTCTTGTAGCGCCATCTATATTCTTATCACCATAATGGAAGTCTGTCTAATGGTTCCTCCGCTTATAATCACGTCCTTTATATACTAATGTCCGTATTATTGTTTTAATCAACTGACCCAAATTAGAATCATAAAAGTTAGGCGTCATACAGAGATGTACTTGACCTAGGTTAATTATTGAAATATAATTATAAAACAAGTAAATATAAATGCCATCGTTTACAGGACTCGTACCTTCCTAAATGTTATCATTAAAACAAAAACAAGGATGAAACATGAAAATTAATTGCTTGACCCCTTGGCTAAATATGTTCTTGTTTTTAAAGTGATTTCTTCTTGAATCGTGATGAGGGATGACGTGTGCCCTGACATGATCTGACCTAACATGACCTCATGACAGAACAGTTGCTCGTTCTCCTAGTTAAAAATTTTCCAGAACTCTATTTAGTTTACTTTCGACTTAAAACATATCAAGGTACTTTATTTAAACAAGTTACATCGACATGGCTTTAGTCTGTAATAAACATGCGCTCAAAAACAATCTATACAAAATTGTGTTGAGAAAATATGACACAACAGACGAAGGATTTTGACAACCCCACCGAGACAACAGGAGTCGCAGTGTTCATTCTGAAATTCATCGATCACACAAGTACAGGTAGTTCTTTGAGTGACATACGTCGTTTGAGGAGACAAGTACAGTGAGATGCAACAGTGGGTATGTAAGACGGGGTTATAGTACAGAAGAAGAGTTTTATGAGGGAAGGAAATGAGGAGAAGGAGGGAAGGAGGCCCTCATCCATCCCTGTACTGACGTCTCCTCACCGTTAACCCCCCAGGACGGTTGTGAGGGGGGGGGGGCAGTAAGGAGTTAACTCTGTTGCCTGATATAGTACTCATTCCCTCACTTCCTCCCTCTTCGATCCCTGAGTAGTGCTGAGAGGGGGAGAGAAGGAGGGGATGGGTAGAGGGGAGGAGGATAGAGAGAGTGGGGGAGGGGGTTGAGAGAGTAAGGGGAGCGGAGTGGGAAGAGAGAGTAGAGGAGGAGGGGGGTTAGAGAGAGGAACGATCAGTTGGAGGGGTAAAGAATGGGAGAGAGTGGGATTACAAAGGGAAAGGGATTAAAAAAGAGAGAAGGAGGGGGAGTAGAAAGGAGAAGAGAGAGAGAGAGAGAGAGAGAGAGAGAGTTTAGACTAAGGAAGGCAGGAGCAATACTAGCAACACGGCCAAGAGCAACATTACTCGCGTGACTGTCATCATTGCGGGAGATGAACCATTCGGGTCCAGTTGTGGCTGCTCCAGACGGCCAGGTGGGGAGCAGACGGATCCCAGCCCTACACCTTCCCTTCCCGAGGCTGCTTCTCCCACCCACCAATATCTCTAATGTGAGTCCTCGCTCCGTTATACCACCGGTTATATACATCCCTGCATATCTTAGTATATTGCAGTATATACACCTGGTGTATATAACTGGCGGGCGACTGTCTGTCACTCACCATCACCGCCTAAAGGGTCATCAAACTGTTTGGATCAGGAGACGAATGGCGACGAGATCATCACAGGAGAGGTCTGGTGACTCCTCCTCCTCCTCCTCCTCCAGGAATTTTATGTCCTGGCGCAGCAAAATTTCTCCCCCCTCCCCCTGACCCACCCCTCCTAATGACACCCTTCCATAGCCAAGGTCTTATAATTAGACTTAAATATTACCCTCTTCTGCCCCTCAAGAGCGGGGTGGGCGTGGTGGTGTGATGGGTGGGTGTAGTGATGTGATGGGTGGATGGGCGTGGTGGTGTGATGGGTGGGTTGGCGTTGTGGTGT
>NW_024738749.1:0-24778 GCF_018991925.1 Homarus americanus | reverse complement strand
CTCAGTGACCAGCTTCGTTCGGTTACGTATTGCTTTCTCCCAAGGTACACCTCTGGCTTGCTCCCAGGTACCGTCTCAGGTACCTCTGTTTCTCCCAGGTACACCACCGCTGACACTGCCAGGTGCACCGACACTGCTAGGTACCTTTGACACTGCAGGTACCTCGGGCACTGCCAGTTGCACTCGAGACACTGCCAGGTACATCTCTGGCCTCCCAGGTACACCTCAGACACTCCAGGTGCCTCTGACTGCTCAGTGCTCTGGCTTGCTCCCAGGTGACCTCTGTTTGCTCAAGGTTCTCTGACACTCCAGGGTGCACCTGTGCTCCCAGTGGTCTTTGACACTCTGAGGTGCTCAACCTTCCAGATTGTCTGGGGTACAGCTCCCGTGTAGGTGCACCTGGCTTGCAGGTGCCTCTGGGGCTCCCAGGTACCCTCTGACCTCCCAGGTGACACCTCGGCCTCCCAGGTACTCACCCCGGCCTCCCAGGTACACCTCCGACACTCTCAGGCCTCTGACACTCCCAGGTACCCCAGACACTCCCAGGTACATCTCTCGCTCCCAGTTGGTGCCCTCCCACCTCCCAAGTGCCTCTGTGCTCTGGGTGCACCGCTGACTTGCTGCCAGGTACACCTCCGACACTCAGGTACACCTCCACACTCCCAGGTACCTTCTTCCTCCCATGCACCTCGACACTCGGTGCACCTCTGACCTCCCAGGTACCTCCGACACTCCCAGGTACACCCAGACACTCCGAGTTCACCCAGACACTCCCAGGTACACTTCTCTACCTCCCAGGTACCACTGACATCCCAGGTACACCTTTGACACTCCCAGGTGCGCTCTGATATTCCCTGGTACACATCACTTACTCCCAGGTACACCTCTGGCTCTCAGGTACACCTCTGACACTCTGGGTCACCTCCCACACTCTCAGGTACACCTCGGCTTGCTCCCAGGTACACCTCTGACACTCCCAGGTACTCACTGACATTCTGGTACACATCTGACACTCCAGGTACACCTGACCTGCCAGGTGCCTCCGACACTCCCAGGTGCACCTCTGACACTCCCGTGCACTTCTCACTGTCCAGGTACACCTCCTTGCTCCCAGGTACACCTCTGACTTCTCCCAGGTACTCCTCTGACACTCCCAGGTACCTCTGACACTCACAGGTACACCTCTGACCCTCCCAGGTACTCCACTGACATTCCCAGGTACCTCTGTCACTCCCGAATACACGTCCGTTGCTCCGAGTACCTCTGACACTCCCAGGTACACCTCTGACCTCCCAGGTACACCTCTGACGCTCCCACGTGCCAGCACTCCCAGGTACACCTCTGAGCACTCCAGGTACACCTCTGACACTCCCAGGTGCACCACCCAAGCACTCCCAGGTACACCTCTGACATTGCCAGGTACCTGCAACCTCCAGGTACGCCTGACATTCACTGGTACATTGACACTCCAGGTACACCTCTGACATTCCAGGTACTCCTCTGTCACTCCCAGGTGGTACACCTCTGACATTCCCAGGTACACCTTTGGCTCTCCCAGGTACGCCTCTGACATTCACTCTGGTACTTTTGACACTCCCAGGTACACCTCTGACCTCAGGTGCACCTCCAGACACTCAGGTACACCTCACGACACTCCCAGGTACACCTCTGACTCTCCAGGTGCCTTCTCACACTTCCAGGTACACCTCTGACACTCATGTACCTCCTGACACTCCCAGAGACACCTCCCAGCACTCACATGTGCACCTCTGACACTCAGGTACCTCTGACACTCCCAGGTACTCCTAGCACTCCCAGGTACCTTGACCTCCAGGTACACCTCAGACACTCCCAGGTACACCTCCAGGCACTCCAGGTGCCTACGCCTGATGCCCTCTGGTCTCCCAGGCACCTCAGACTCCAGGTACACCTCTGACCTCCCAGGTGCACCTTGACACTCCCAGGTGCTCCTGACTCCCAGGTGCTCCTCAGACACTCCCAGGTACCTTTGACACTCCTAGGTACACCCGACACTCCCAGGTACACATCTCACCTCCCAGGTGCACCTCCCACTCCAAGGTGCACCTCAGCCTCCCAGGTGCACATGACACTGCCAGGTACCTCCAAGCACTCCCAGGTGCACTTCTTACACTCCAGGTGCCTCCCGTGCTCACAGGTGCACCTCCTAACACTCCCAGTGCCACCTCCGACACTCCCAGGTACACCCCTGAGCTCTCCCAGGTTCACCCAGACACTCCCAGGTACACTTCTCCTCCCAGGTACCACCCAGCCTCCCAGGTACCTTTGACACTCCAGGTACGCCACTGACGTTCCTGGTACATCCAGCTCCCATGTGCACCTCCGACACTCTCAGGTACACCTCTGAGCAATCCCAGTTACACCTCTGACACTCCCAGGTCACCCCAGACACTCCCAGGTGCCACATCTCACCTCCCAGGTGCACCTCCCACACTCCCAAGTACACCTCTGACACTCCCAGTGCACATGCACTCCTGGTTGCCTCCGACGCACTCCCAGGGCTCCTCCTGCTCCCAGGTGCAGCTCTGCCTCCCAGGTACACCTCCGACACTCGTCACACTGGTGCACCTCCGACCTCCCAGGTACCCAGGCCTCCCAGGTCCTTCGCTTCTCACTCCCAGGTACTGACCTCCCAGGTACCTCTGTGCTCCCAGGTACGCCACTGACATTCCCTGGTACACATCAATACTCCCAGGTACACCTCCGACACTCCTCAGGTACACCTCTGACCTCCCAGGTACACCTCTGACACTCTGGGTACCGCTACACTCCCAGGTACACCACCAGCCTTTGCCAGGTACACCTCTGACACTCCAGTGACACTCCAGGCCTCTGACCTCCCAGGTACGCACTGACATTCACTGGTGCATTGGGCCACCTCTGTTCCTCACACTCTCTGTCCTCCTGATACACCTCCAACATTCCCAGGTACCGCTGACACTCCCAGGCCCTGTGCCTGCCAGGTACCTTGACACCTTGAGCACCTCCGACACTCCAGCCTCTTGCTCCCAGGTACACGTCTCACTCCCAGGTACCTCTAACCTCCCAGGTACACCTGGCTTGCTCCCAGGTACACCTTTGCAGGTACACTTGACACTGCCAGGTGCACCTCAGACACCTGATTGCCTCCAGACACTGCCAGGTGCACCTCTGACACTCCCAGGTACCTCAGACACTCCAGGTGCCTCTACCTCCAGAGTGCACCTCTGACACTCCAGTGCCTCTACACTCCAGGTACACCTCTGCTCCAAGGTGAACCTCTGACACTCCAAGTGCACCTCTGACACTCCCAGAGTACTCTTCAGACACTCCCAGGTACACACTCCCAGGTGCCCTCTGACCCTCACAAGTGCACCTCTGGGCTCCCAGGTACCTCCGGGCTCAGGTACCTCTGACACTCCCAGGTGCACATGCTGACACTCCCAGGTACTCCGCCAACACTCCCAGGTACACCTCAGGCTTACTCTCAGGTGCCTCCAGCCTCCAGGTACACCCCAGACACTCGGGCCTGTCCACTCAGGTGCACCTCACACTCCAAGTACACCTCTGCCTCCCAGGTACACCGCCAGCACAGGTACACCTCCGACACTCCCAGGTACACCTCCGACCTCCCAGGTACCTTCTTGCACTCCCATGTACACCTCCGACACTCACGGCACCTCTCTGACACTCCCAGGTACCTCCGACACTCCCAGGTACACCCCAAGACACTCGGTTCTGAACACTCCCAGTTACACTTCTCACACTCAGGTACACCACCAACATCCCAGGTACACCTTTGGCTTTCCCAGGTGGCCACTGATCATTCCCTGGTTCATCTTACTCCCAGGTACACCTCCGACCTCTCAGGTACACTCTGGCCTCCCAGGTACTCTGACACTCACAGGTACACCTCTGACCTCCCAGGTACACCTTGACACTCCCCAGGTACTCCCACTGACATTTCCTGGTACACATCTGACCTCCCAGGTACACCTTGACACTGCCAGGTACACCTCGACACTCCCAGGTACCTCCGACACTCCCAGGTACACTTCTCACTATCAGGTACACCTCCGACACTCCCAGGTACCTGACACTCCCAGGTACTCTCCTGACACTCAAGGTACACCTCTGACACTCACAGGTACACCTCTGACCTCCCAGGTACTCCCTGACATTCCCTGGTACACCTCTGTGCTCCCCATGTACACGTCCAGACCTCCCAGATACACCTCTGACACGCCCAGGTACACCTCTGACACTCCCAGGTACATCTCTGACACTCCCAGGTGCTCACTGACACTCCCTGGTACACCCCTGACACCTCCAGGTACACCTCTGACACTCCGAGGTACACCGCAAGCTCCAGGTACACTTCAAACCTCCCAGGTACACCTCTGACACTCCTGGGTACTCCTCTGTCACTCCCTGATACACCTCTAACACTCTCAGGTACACGCTGACTTGCTCCCAGGTACACCGCTGACACTGCCAGGTACACCTCGGACATCTGCCAGTGCCTCCAGACACTCCCAGGTACACCTCAGACACTCAAGGGTTACTCTGACACTCGAAATGCACCTCTGAGCTCCAAGGTACACCTCTGACATCCCAAGGTGCACCTCTGACACTCCAAGTGCACCCTCTGACCTCCCAGGTACCTCTGACACTCCCAGGTACACCTCGGACCTCCCAGGTACACCGCTGACCTCCCAGGTACACCTCTGACCCTCCTATGTACCTCTGACACTCCCAGGTACACCTCCGACACTCCCAGGTACACCTTCGACCTCCCAGGTACACTTCTTATACTCCCAGGTACTCCTCCGGCACTCCCAGGTACACCTCTGACCTCCCAGGTACACCTCCGACACTCTCAGGTACCCTCTGACACTCCCAGTGCACCCGAACCTCCCAGTTACACATCTCACCTCCAGGTACACCTCCGACACTCAAAGTACACCTCTGGCACTCCCAGTGCACCTCGACCTCAGGTACCCTCTGACCTCCCAAGTGCCTTTGACACTCCCAGGTACTCCACTGACTCCAGGTACACCTCAGACACTCCCAGGTACCTCAGACACTCCAAGGTGCACCTGACCTCCCAGGTACACCTATGACAATCCCAGGTACACCTCTGACATTCCAGGTACACCTTTGACACTCCCAGGTACGCCATGACATTCCCTGGTACATCTGACACTCCCAGGTACACCTCTGACACTCCTAGGTGCTCCTCTGTCTCCCTGATACACCTCTAACACTCCCAGGTACACCGCTGACACTGCCAGGTACCGCTGACACTGCCAGGTACACCTCGAACACTGCCAGGTACACCTCAGACACTGCCAGTTACACCTCAGACACTGCCAGGTACCTCAGACACTCCCAGGTACACCTCAGACGCTCAAGGTGCACCTCTGACACTCAGTGCCACCTCTGAGCACTCCAGGTAGCACCTCTAACACTCCAAGGTTGCACCTCTGACACTCCAAGTGCACCTCTGACACTCCAGGTACACCTCTGACACTCCAGGTACTCCTCAGACACTCCCAGGTACACCCCGCTGACACTCCCAGGTACACCTCTGACCCTCACAAGTACACCTCTGAAACTCCAGGTACACCTCGGCACTCCCAGGTACACCTATGACGCCTCCCAGGTCTCCCTGACACTCCCAGGTACACCTCCGACTCTCAGGTACACCTTTGACACTCCTAGGTACACCCAGACACTCCAGGTACACATCTCACCTCCCAGGTACACCTCCACACTCCCAAGTACACCTCCGACACTCCCAGGTACCGCTGACACTGCCAGGTCCACCTCCGACCTCCCGGGTACATTCCACTCCAGGTACACCTCCGGCCTCCGAGGTACACCTCTAACATCCCCAGGTACACCTCCGACACTCCAGGTACACCCCAGACACTCCCAGGTTCACCCCAGACACCCACAGGTACACTTCTCACACTCCAGGTACACCACTGACACTCCCAGGTACACCTTTGACACTCCCAGGTGCCACCTGACATTCCCTGGTACACATCAACACTCCATGTACTACGACACTCTCAGGTACACCTCCTGACACTCAGTTACACCTCTGCACTCCCAGGTAAACCCAGACACTCCCAGGTTCACATCTCACACTCCCAGGTACACCTCCCACACTCCCAAGTACACCTCTGACACTCCCAGGTACACCGCCGACACTGCCAGGCACCTCCGACACCCCAGGAACACCTGACACCCCAGGTACACTTCTTACACCCCAGGTACACCTCCGACACCTCAGGTACACCTCTGACACCCCAGGTACACCCCTGACACCCCAGGTACACATCCTCACCCTGCACACCTCCACCCCAAGTACACCTCTGACACTCCCAGGTACACCTCTGACCTCCCAGGTGCCCTCTGACACCCCAGGTACACCTTGACACTCCCAGGTACTCAACACCCCAGGTACACCTCAGACACTCCCAGGTACACCTCAGACACCCAAGGTGCACCTCTTACACTCCCAGGTACCTCATGACAATCCCAGGTACACTTCTGACATTCCCAGGTACACCTTTGACACTCTAGGTACGCCACTGACATTCCCTGGTACACATCTACACTCCCAGGTACACCTCTGACACCCTGTGTACCCTCTCTGTCACCCCTGACACCTCTAACACTCCCAGGTACACCGCTGACACTGCCAGGTACACCGCTGACACTGCCAGGTACACCTCAGACACTGCCAGGTACACCTCAGACACCAGCTACACCTCGTGACACTGCCAGGCACCAGACACCCCAGGTACACCTCAGACACCCAAGGCACCTCTGACACCAGTGCACCCCTGACACCCCAGGTACACCTCTAACACTCCAAGGTGCACCTGACACCAGCAACCTCTGACACTCCAGGCACACCTCTGACACTCCAGGTACCTCAGACACCCCAGTACACCTATGACACTCCCAGGTACCTTATGACACCCAGGTACCCACTGCTCCCTGGTACCTCCGACACTCTCAGGCACACCTTGACACCCCAGGTACACCCCAGACACCCCAGGTACACATCTCACACCCCAGGTACACCTCCCACACCCCCAAGTACACCTCTAACACCCCAGGCACACCGCTGACACTGCCAGGTACACCTCCGACACTCCAGGCACACTCTTATACTCCAGGTACACCTCCGACACTCACAGGTACACCCCAACACCCAGTACACCTCCGACACCCCACACCCCTAGACACTCCCAGGTTCACCCCAGACACTCCCATGTACACTTCACACTCCCAGTCCACCACGACAATTCGGTACAATTTTGACATTCCTAGGTACGTGCCACTCGGACATTCCCTGTACATTCATCCCCATGTACACTGACACCCTTGTGTACACCTCTGACACTCCCAGTTACACCTCCTGACACTGGGTACACCCCAGACACCCCAGGTACACATCTCACACTCCCGTACACCTCCCACACCCCAAGTACACCTCTGACACTCCCAGGTACACCGCTGACACTGCCAGGTACACCCGATATCCCAGGAACACCTCCCGACACCCCAGGTACACCCCACCCCAGGTACACCTCCGACACTCATAGGTACACCTCTGACACTCCCAGGCACACCTCCGACACTCCCAGGTCACCCCAGACACTCCCAGGTTCACCCCAGACACTCGCGTACACTTCTCACACTCCCAGGTACACCTCTGACACTCCCAGGTACACGTCTGACACCCCAGGTACGCCACTGACATTCCTGGTACACATCAACACCCCAGGTACACCTCCGACACTCCCAGGTACACCTCTGACATCCCAGCACACCCTCTGACACTCTCAGGCACACCGCCGACACCCCAGGTACAATCACGACGCCAGGTACACCTGACACCCCAGGTACACCTATGACACCCCAGGTACACTCCTGACATCCCAGGCACACCTTGACACCCCAGGCACGCCACTACATTCACTGCACATTTGACACCCCCAGGTACACCTCTGACACTCCCAGGTACTCCTCTGTCACTCCCTGATACACCTCTAACACTCCCAGGTACACCCGCTGACACTCCCAGGTACACCGCTGACACTGCCAGTGCCACCTTTGACACTGCCAGGTACACCTTGACACTGCCATGTACACCCTAGACTGCCAGGTACACCTCAGACACTGCCAGGTACACCTCTGACACCCCAGGTACACCCTCAGACACCCAAGGTGCACCTCTGACACCCGAAGTGCACCTCTGACACTCCCAGGTACACCTCTAACACCCAAGGTGAACCTCCTGACACCTGGAAGTGCACCTCTGACCTCCCCAGCACCCCAGACACTCCCAGGTACACCGCTGACACCCCAGGTACACCTCTGACCCTCGCAAGTACACCTCTGACACTCCCAGGAACACCTCCGACACTCCCAGGTACACTCTTAGACCCCCATGTACACCTCGATACTCACAGGTACACCTCTGACATTCCCAGGTACACCTCCGACACTCCGCAGGTCACCTCCAGACACCCCAGGTTCACCCCAGACACCCCAGGCACACCTCTCACACCCCAGGTACACCTCTGACACTCCAGGTACACCTTGACACCCTTACTACTGATATCCCTGGCACACATCAACACCCTGTACACCTGACACTCTGGCACACCTCTGACACTCCCAGGCACATTCCTGACACCAAGGTACACCTCTGACACTTCCAGGTACACCTTGACACTCCTAGTACCTCTGACATTTCCTGGTACACATCTACACTCCCAGGTACACTCGCTGACACTGCCAGTACACCTCCGACACTCCCAGGTACACCTCCGTTACCCCAGGTACACTCTCACTATCCCAGGTACACCTCCTGACACCCTGGTACACCTCCACACCCCAGGCATCCTCTGACACCTGCTGCACACCCTCTGACACCACAGGCACACCTCTGACACTCCCAGTACCCACTGACTCTCCCTGGCACACCTCCTGACACCCTGCACATCCGACACTTCCAGACACCCTGACACTCCCAGGTACACCTCTGACACCCCAGGTACATCTCTGACACCCCAGGTACCCACTGACACTCTCTGGTACACCCTGACACTTCCAGGTACACCTCTGACACCTGAGGTACACCCCAGAAACTCCCAGGTATACTCCAAACACTTCCAGGTACACTTCCTGACACCCCTGATACACCTCTGACACTCTCAGGTACACCGCTGACACCCCAGGCACACCCGCTGACACTGCCAGGTACACCTCAGACACTGCCAGGTACACCCCAGACACCCAGGCACACCTCAGACACCCAACCTCTGACACTCGAAATGCACCTCTGACACCCAAGGCACACCCTGACACCCAAGGTGCACCTCTGACACCCGGAAGTGCACCTCTGACACCCCAGGCACACCCTGACACCCCAGGTACACCTCAGACACTCCCAGGCACACCGCTGACACCCCAGTACACCTCTGACCCTCCATACACCTCTGACATCGCGTACACCTCCGACACTCCCGGGTACACCTCCGACACTCCCAGGTACACTCTTATACCCCAGGTACACCTCCTGACACTCCCAAGGGCCACCCTGACACCCCAGGTACACCTCCGACACCTCAGGCACACCTCTACACCCCAGGCACACCCAGACACCCCAGCTACACATCTCACACCCCAGGCACACCTCTGACACCCCAAGCACACCCTCTGACACCCCAGGCACACCTCTGACACTCCTTGCACACCTCTGACACCCCAGGCACACCTTTGACACCCCAGGTACCCACTGACACCCCAGGACACCTCTGACACTCCAGGTGCACCTCAGACACTCCCAGGTACACTCCTGACACTCCCAGGAACACCTCCTGACACTCCCAGGTACACTTCTCACACACCCCAGGTACACCCTCCGACACCTCGTGTACACCTCTGACACTCCAAACTGACACCCCAGGCACCCACCGACATTCCCTGGTACACCTCTTGACACCCCAGGTACACCTTGACACCCCAGGACCCACTGACCCCAGGTACACCCCTGACACCGCCAGGTACACCTCAGACACCCCAGGCACACTCCAACACTCCCAGGAACACCCCACACTCCGGCACACTCTCACACTCCCAGGCACACTCCGACACCTCAGGCACACTTCTGACACTCCCAGGTACACCTCTGACACTCACAGGTACACCTCTGACACTTCCAGGTACACCTTTGAAACTCCCAGGTACTCCACTGACATTCCCTGGTACACCTCTGACACTCCCAGGTACACCGCTGACACTGCCAGGTACACCTCCGACACTCCCAGGAACACCTCAGACACTCCCAGGTACACGTCTTACACTCCCAGGTACACCTCCGACACTCACAGGTACACCTCTGACACTCCCAGGTACACCTCCGACACTCCCAGGTACACCCCAGACACTCCCAGGTTCACCCCAGACACCCCAGGTACACACTCCCAGGTACACCACTGACACCCCAGGTACACCTTTGACACTCCCAGGTACGCCACTGACATTCCCTGTACACATCAACACTCCCAGGTACACCTCCGACACTTTCAGGTACACCTCGACACTCCCAGGTACACCTTTGACACTCCCACAGGTACACCGCTGACACTCCCAGGTACACCGCTGACGCTGCCAGGTACACCTCTGACACTCCCAGGTACACCTATGACACTCCCAGGTACACCTCTGACATTCCCAGGTACACCTTGACACCCCAGGTACGCCACTGACATTCCCTGCACATTTGACACCCCAGGTACACCTCTGACACTCCTAGGTACACCCCAGACACCCCAGGTACACATCTCACACTCCCAGGCATGCACCTCCCACACTCCCACACCCTGACACTCCCAGGTACACTGACACTGCCAGGTACACCTCCGACACCCCAGAACACCTCCGACACTCCCAGGCACACTTTACACTCCCATGTACACCTCCGACACTCACAGGTCACCTCTGACACTCCTGCACACCTCCGACACTCCCAGGTACACCTCTGACACCCCAGGTTCACTCCCAGACACTCCCCAGGTACACTTCTCACACCCCACACCACTGACAATCCCAGGTACACCTTTGACACTCCCGTGCGCCACTGATATTCCCTGCACATCAACACCCAGGTACACCTCCGACACTTCAGGTACACCTCTGACACTCCCAGGTACACCTCTGACACCACAGGTACACCTCTGACACCCCAGGCACACCTTGACACTCCCAGGTACACCATGACACTCCCAGGTACACCTCCACACTCCCAGGTACACCTTCGACACTCCTGTACACTTCTATACTCCCAGGTACTCTCCGACACTCCCAGGTACACCTCTGACACTCCTGGTACACCTCCGACACTCCCAGGTACACCTCTGGCACCCCAGGTACACCCCAGACACCCCAGTTACACATCTCACTCCCCAGGCACCTCCGACACCCCACACACCTCTGACACCCCAGCACCCTCTGACACCCCAGGCACACCCCCTGACACCTCCAGGCACACCTTGACACCCCCAGGTACCCACTGACACCCCAGGTACACCCCAGACACCCCAGGCACACCTCAGACACTCCAAGGCACCTCTGACACTCCCAGGTACACCTATGACAATCCCAGGTACACCTCTGACATTCCCAGGTACACCTTACACTCCCAGGTACGCCACTGACATTCCCTGGTACACATCTGACACTCCCAGTACACCTCTGACACTCCTGTACCCCTCTGTCACCCCTGACCCCAACACCCCAGGTACACCGCTGACACTGCCAGGCACACCGCTGACACCAGGCACACCTCAGACACTGCCAGGTACACCTCAGACACTGCCACACCTCAGACACTGCCAGGCACACCAGACACCCCAGGCACACCTCAGATCTGCACCTCTGACACCTGGAAGTGCACCCTGACACTCCCAGGCACACCTCTAACACTCCAAGGTGCACCTCTGACACTCGAAGTGCACTCCTGACACTCCCAGGCACACCTCTGACACTCCAGGTACTCCTCAGACACTCCCAGGTACACCGTGACACTCCCAGGCACACCTCTGACCTCGCAAGTACACTCTGAAACTCCCAGGCACACCTCTGACACTCCCGGCGACATCTAGACACACTCCCAGGTACCCACTGACACTCCCAGGTACACCTCCGACACCTCAGGCACACCTTGACACCCTAGGCACACCCCAGACACCCCAGGCACACATCTCACACCCCCAGGTACACCTCCCACACCCCACACCTCTGACACTCCAGGCACACCCGCTGACACTGCCAGGTACACTGACACTCCCAGGTACACACTTCTTACACCCCAGACACCTCCACACTCCAATGCACACCTCCAACACCCCAGGAACACCTCCGACCCCAGGCACACTTCACACTCCCAGGCACACCACTGACACTCCCAGGTACACCTTTGACACTCCCAGGTACGCCACTGACATTCCCTGGTACACATCAACACTCCCATGTACACTACGACACTCAGGTACACCTCTGACACTCCCAGTCACACCCTCTGACACCCTGCAAACCCCAGACACCCCAGGTACACATCTCACACCCTGGCACACCTCCCACACCCCAAGCACACCTCTGACACCCCAGGTACACCGCTGACACTGCCAGGCACACCTCCCAGGAACACCTCCGACACCCCAGGCACACTTCTACACCCCAGGTACACCTCCTGACACTCCTCAGGTACACCCCTGACACCCCAGGTACACCCACACCCTCAGCACATCTCAATCTGTGCCACCTCCGACACCCCAGGCACACCTCTGACACTCCCAGGTACACCTCTGACACTCCCAGGTACACCTCTGACACTCCCAGGTACACCTTTGACACTCCCAGGTACCCACTGACACCCCAGGCACACCTCAGACACCCCAGGCACACCTCTGACACCCCAGGCACACCCCAGACACCCCAGGCACACATCTCACACTCCAGGCACACCTCCCACACCCCGAAGTACACCTCTGACACTCCCAGGTACACCGCTGACACTGCCAGTACACCTCCGACACTCCCAGGAACACCTCCGACACTCCCAGGCACACTTCTTACACTCCCATGTACACCTCGACACTCACAGGTACACCTCTGACATTCCCAGGTACACCTCCGACACCCTGCACACCCCAGACACTCCCAGGTTCACCCCAGACACCCCAGGCACACTCTCACACCCCAGGCACACCACTGACACCCCAGGTACACCTTGACACTCCCAGGTACGCCACTGATATTCCCTGGTACACATCAACACCCCGCACACCTCCGACACTCAGGTACACCTCTGACACCCCAGGTACACCTCTGACACTCACAGGTACACCTCTGACACTTCCAGGCACACTTGACACCCCAGGTACCCACTGACATTTCCTGGGTACACATCTGACACTCCCAGGTACACCGCTGACACTGCCAGGTACACCTGACACCCCAGGTACACCTCCGACACTCCCAGGTACACTTCTCACTATCCCAGGTACACCTCCGACACTCCCAGTACACCTCCTGACACTCCCAGGTACTCCTCTGACACCCAAATGTACACCTCTGACACTCACAGGTACACCTCTGACACCCCAGGTACCCACTGACATTCCCTGGCACACCTCTGACACTCCAGGTACACGTCCGACACCCCAGACACCCTGACACACCTCTGACACCCCAGGCACATCTCGACACTCCCAGGTACCCACTGACACTCCTCTGGTACACCCTCTGACACTCCCAGTACACCTCTACACGAGCACTGCAGAAACTCCCAGGTACACTTCAAACACTCTAGTACACCTCTGACACTCCCTGACACCTTAACACTTGGTACACCGCTGACACTCCAGGTACACCGCTGACACTGCAGGTACACTCAGACACTGCCAGGTACACCTGCACACCCCAGGCACACCTCAGACACTCCAAGGTGCACCTCTGACACTCTGAAATGCACCTCTGACACTGCAAGGCCACCTCTGACACCCAAGGCACCTCTGACACCCAAGGCACCCCTGACACCCCAGGCACACCCTCTGACACCCCAGGCACACCTCAGACACCCCAGGCACACCGCTGACACTCCGCAGGCACACCTCTGACCCTCCCATGCACACCTCTGACACCCCAGGCACACCTCCGACACCCCACACCCTGACACTCCCCAGGTACACCGCTGACACCTGACGGCACACTTACACTCCCACACCTCCGACACTCACAGGTACACTCTAACACCCCAGGTACACCTCCGACACTCCCGGGTACACCCTGGACACTCCCCAGGTTCACCCCAGACACTCCCCATGTACACTTTCACCCCAGGTACACCACTGACACCCCAGGCACACCTTGACATTCCCAGGTACGCCACTGACATTCCCTGGCACCCCAGGCACACTCTACACCCCAGGCACACCTCCGACACCTCAGGCACACCTCTACACTCCCAGGCACACCTCCTGACACTCACAGGCACACCTCTGACACCCAGGCACACCTTTGAAACCCCGGGCACTCCACTGACATTCCCTGGTACACCTCTGACACTCCAGGCACACTGACACTCAGGCACACCTGACACTTCCAGGAACACCTCCGACACTCCCCAGGCACACTTTACACCCCAGGCACACTGACACTCCCCAGGCACACCCCAGACACCTCAGGTCTCCCCCCAGACACCCCAGCACACACTCACAGCCACCACTGACACTCCCCAGGCACACCTTGACACCCCAGGCACGCCACTGACATTCCCTGGCACACATCAACACCCCAGGTGCCACCCACACCTCAGGCACACCTCTGACACCCCAGTCACACCTCTGACACCCCACACCCCACACCCCAGGCACACATCTACCACCTGGCACACCTCCCACACTCCCAAGCACACCTCTGACACTCCCCAGGCACACCGCTGACACTGCCAGTACACCTCCACACCCCAGGAACACCTCCGACACCCAGGCACACTCCTACACCCCAGGCACACCTCCGACACTCACAGGCACACCTCTGACACTCCCCAGGCACACTCCGACACTCCCAGGCACACCCCAGACACCCCAGGTTCACCCCAGACACCCCAGGCACACTTCTCACACCCCAGGCACACCACTGACACTCCCAGGCCACCCTGACACCCCAGTTACGCCACTGACATTCCCTGGCACACATCAACACTCCCCAGGCACACTGACACTCCCAGGCACACCTCTGACACTCCAGGCACACCTCTGACACTCAGGTGCCACCCGACACTCCCAGGCACTGCTGACGCTGCCAGGCACACCTCTGACACTCCCAGGCACACCTATGACACTCCTGCACACCTCCGACACCCCAGGTACACCTGACACTCCCCAGGCACACTTCATTCCCTGGCACACCTCCGACACTCCCAGGCACACCTCTGACACCCCAGGCACACCTCCGACACTGCACACCTCCTGACACCCCAGGCACACCCCAGACACCCCAGGCACACACCACACCCCAATGCACACCTCCGACACTCCCAACCACACCTGACACTCTGCACACACCTCTGACACTCCCCAGGCACACCCTCTGACACTCCCCAGGCACACCTTCGACACTCCCAGGCACTCCACTGACACCCCAGGCACACCTCACACCCCAGGTGCACCCCCAGACACCCCAGGCACACCTCCGACACCAGGAACACTCCACACTCCCCAGGCACACCCCTCACACTCCCAGGCACACCTCCGACACTCTCATGTACACCTGACACCCCAGGACACCTCTGACACTCACAGGCACACCTCTGACACTTCCAGGTAAGCCTTGACACTCCCAGGTACCCAATGACATTCCCTGGCACACCTCTGACACTCCCCAGGCACACCTTGAGACTCCCAGGCACTCCACTGACACTCCCAGGCACACATCTGACACCGCCAGGCACACCTCTGACACCCCCAGGCACCCAACACCCCAGGAACACCTGACACCCCAGGCACACTCCTCACACCCCAGGCACACCTCCGACACTCCCAGGCACACCACACCCCAGGCACACCTCCACACCTCAGGCACACCCTCTGACACTTCCAGGCACACCCTTGAACCCAGGCACTCCACCTCTGACATTCCCCAGTACACCTCTGACACCTCCAGGCACACCGCTGACACTGCCAGGCACACCTCCGACACTCCAGGAACACCTGACACCCCAGGCACACTTACACCCCAGCACACCTCCGACACTCCCCAGGCCACCCCAGACACCCCAGGTCTCACCCCAGACACCTGGCACACCTCACACCCCAGGCACACCACTGACACCCCAGGCACCACCTTGACACCCCAGGCACGCCACTGACATTCCCTGGCACACATCAACTCCCCAGGCACCTCCGACACCTCAGGCACACCCTGACACCCCCAGGCACACCTCTGACACCCCAGGCACACCCCAGACACCCCAGGCACACATCTCACACTCCCAGGCACACCTCTCCACACTCCCAAGCACACCTCTGACACTCCCAGGCACACCGTTACACTGCCAGGCACACCCGACACTCCGCGGCAACTCCGACACCCCAGGCACACTTCTACACCCAGACACCTCCGACACCACAGGCACACTCTGACACCCAGGCACACCCGACACCCCAGGCACACCCCAGACACCCCAGGTTCACCCCCAGACACCCCAGGTACACTTCACACTCCGGCACACCACTGACACCCCAGGCACACCTTGACACTCCCAGTTACGCCACTGACATTCCCTGGTACACATCAACACCTGCACACCTCCGACACTCTCAGCACACCCTCATCACCCCAGGCACACCTCTGACACTCACAGGCACACCGCTGACACTCCCAGGCACACCGCTGACGCTGCCAGGCACACCTCTGACACCCCAGGCACACCTATGACACTCCAGGCACACCTCTGACATTCCCCAGGCACACCTTGATACTCCCAGCACGCCACTGACATTCCCTGGCACACATTTGACACCCCAGGCACACCTCTGACACTCCTAGGTACTCCTCTGTCACCCTGATACACCTCTAACACCCCAGGCACACCGCTGACACCCAGGCACACCGCTGACACTGCCAGGCACACCTTGACACTGCCAGGCACACCACAGACACTGCCAGTCACACCCTCAGACACTGCCAGGCACACCTCAGACATCCCCAGGCACACCTCAGACACTCCAAGGCACTCTGACACCTGAAGTGCACCTGACACTCCCAGGCACACCTCTAACACTCCAAGGTGAACCTCTGACACTTGAAGTGCACCCTCTGACACTCCCAGGCACTCCTCACACTCCCCAGGCACACCGCTGACACTCCCAGGCACACCTCTGACACCTCGCAAGCACACCTCTGAAACTCCCAGGCACTCTGAGACTCCAGGCACACCCCACACCCCAGGCACACCTATGACACTCCAGTACTCCACTGACACCCCAGGCACACCTGACACTCCCAGGTCACGACACTGCCAGGCACACTCAGACACCGCCAGGCACACCTCAGACACTCCCAGGCACACCCCAGACACCCAAGGCACCTCTGACACCTGAAAGCACCTCTGACACCTGAGGCACACCTCTGACACCTCCAGCACCTCTGACACTGAAGTGCACCCTCTGACACTCCCCAGGCACACCTCTGACACTCCCAGGCACACCTCAGACACCCCAGGCACCGCTGACACTCCCCAGGCACACCTCTGACCCTCCCCATGCACACCCTCTCTGACACTCCCAGGACACCTCCGACACTCCCAGCACACCTCCTGACACTCCCAGGCACACTTATACCCCTGGCACACCTCCGACACCCCCAGGCACACCTCCTGACACCCCAGGCACACTCCGACACCCCAGGCACACCCCTGACTCCAGGCACCCAGACACCCCAGGCACACATCTCACACCCCAAGCACACCTCCGACACCCAACCACACCTCTGACACCCCAGGCACACCTCCTGACACCCCAGGCACACCTTGACACCCCAGGCACCCACTGACACTCCCAGGCACACCTCTGACACTCCCCAGGTGCACTCTTGACACTCCCCAGGCACACCTCCGACACTCCCCAGGTCCACTTCTCACACCCCAGGCACACCTCCGACACTCATGCACACCTCTGACACTCCAGGACACCTCTGACACTCACAGGCACACCTCTGACACTTCCAGGTAAGCCTTGACACCCCAGGCACCACTGACATCTGCTGCACACTCTGACACTCCCAGGCACACCTTGAGACTCCCCAGGCACTCCACTGACACCCCAGGCACACATCTGACACCGCCAGGCACACCAGACACTCCCAGGCACACCTCCAACACTCCCAGGAACACCTCCGACACCCAGGCACACCTCCCACACTCCGTGCACACCTCCGACACCTCAGGCACACCTCGACACCCCAGGCACCCTCTGACACTCACACAGGCACACCTCTACACTTCCAGCACACCCTTGAAACCCCAGGCACTCCACTGACATTCCCTGGCACACCTCTGACACTCCAGGCACACCGACACTGCCAGGCACACCTCCGACACCTTCCAGGAACACCTCCACTCCCAGGCACACCTACACCCCAGGCACACCTCCGACACCCCAGGCACACCTGAGACACCCCCAGGTTCACCCCAGACACCCCAGGCACACTCTCACACCCCAGGCACACCACTGACACTCCCAGGCACACCTGACACCCCAGCCCACTGACCCCTGGCACACATCAACACCCCAGGCACCTCCACACCCCAGGCACACCCTGACACCCAGCCACACCTCCTGACACCTGCACACCCCAGACACCCATGCACACATCTCACACTTGCACCCACATCCTGCACACCTCTGACACCCCAGGCACACCGCTGACACTGCCAGGCACACCCCCAGACACTCCAGGAACACACCGACACTCGGTGCACACTTACACCCCAGGCACACCTCCGACACTCCACAGGCACACCTCTGACACTCCAGGTACACCTGACACTCCCCAGGCACACCCCTGACACCCCAGGTTCACCCCAGACACTCCCAGGCACACTTCACACTCCCAGGCACACCACTGACACCCCAGGTACACCTTGACACTCCCAGTTACGCCACTGACATCCCCTGGACACATCAACACCCAGGCACACCTCCGACACCCCAGGCACACCCCTGTCACTCCCCAGGCACACCTCTGACACCACAGGCACACCGCTGACATCCAGGCACACCGCTGACGCGCCAGGCACACCTCTGACACCCCTGCACACCTATGACACTCCAAGCACACCTCTGACATTCCCAGGCACACCTTGATACTCCCCAGGCACGCCACTGACATCCCTGGTACACATTTGACACCCCAGGACACCTCTGACACTCCTAGGCACTCCTCTGTCACCCCTGACACCCCACACTCCCAGGCACACCGCTGACACCCCAGGCACACCGCTGACACTGCCAGGCACACCTTGACACTGCCAGTACACCACAGACACTGCCAGTGCCACCAGACACTGCCAGGCACACCCCAGACACCCCAGGCACACCTCAGACACCTAGCTGCACCTCTGACACCTCGAAGTGCACCTCTGACACTCCCAGGCACACCCCAACACTCCAAGGTGAACCTCTGACACCTGGAAGTGCACCTCTGACACTCCCCAGGCACTCCCCAGACACTCCCAGGCACACTGCTGACACTCCCAGGCACACCTCTGACTGCAAGCACACCTCTGAAACTCCCAGGCACACCTCTGAGACTCCCCAGGCACACCTCTGACACTCGGCACACCCTGACACCCCAGGTACCCACTGACACCCCAGGCACACCTCCGACACTCTCAGGCACACCTCTGACACCCAGTACACCCCAGACACCCCAGGCACACATCCCACACTCCCCAGGCACACCCACACCCCAGGCACACCTCTGACACTCCCAGGCACACCGCTGACACTGCCAGGTACACCCTGACACCCAGGAACACCTGACACCCCAGGTACACACCCCACACTGCACACCTCCGACACTCACAGGCACACCCTGACACCCCAGGCACACCCGACACCCCATGCACACCCCAGACACTCCCAGGTTCACCCCAGACACCCCAGGCACACTCTCACACTCTGCAGGCACACTGACACTCCCCAGGTCACACCTTGACACTCCCCAGGCACGCCACTGACATTCCCTGGCACACATCACCCCAGGTACACTGACACTCTCAGGCACACCTCTGACACCCCAGCCACACCCCACACCCCAGGCACACCCCAGACACTCCCCAGGCACACATCCACACCCCAGCACACCTCCCACACTCCCCAAGCACACCCTGACACTCCCAGGCACACCTGCTGACACTGCCAGGCACACCTGACACTCCCAGAACACCTCCGACACCCCAGGCACACTTCTACACCCCAGGCACACCTCCGACACTCACAGGCACACCTCTGACACCCCAGGCACACCTGACACTCCCCAGGCACACCCCAGACACTCCCAGGTTCACCCCAGACACCCCAGGCACACCTCACACTCCCAGGCACACCACTGACACCCCAGGCCACCTTGACACTCCCAGGCACGCCACTGACATTCCCTGGCACACATCAACACCCAGGCACACCTCCACACCTCAGGCACACTCTGACACCCCAGGCACACCTCTGACACTCACAGGCACACCGCTGACACTCCCAGGCACACCGCTGACGCTGCCAGGCACACCTCTGACACCCCAGGCACACCTATGACACTCCCCAGGCACACCTCTGACATTCCCCAGGCACACCTTGATACTCCCGCACGCCACCGACATTCCCTGGCACACATTTGACACCCCAGGTACACCTCTGACACCCCAGGCACCTCTGTCACCCCCTGATACACCTCTAAACACTCCCAGGCACACTGCCGACACTCCCCAGGCACACTGCTGACACCAGTACACACCTTTGACACTGCCAGGCACACCCCAGACACTGCAGTCACACCAGACACCGCAGGCACACCCCAGACACCCCAGGCACACCAGACACTCCAAGGTGCACCTGACACCTGAAGTGCACCTCTGACACTCCCAGGTACACCTCTAACACTCCAAGGTGAACCCTGACACTCCGAAGTGCCCTCTGACACTCCGGTACCCTCAGACACTCCCAGGCACACCGCTGACACTCCCAGGCACACCCCTGACCCCTGGCAAGCACACCTGAAACCCCAGGCACACTCCGAGACTCCTGTGCCACCTCCTGACACCCCAGGCACACCCATGACACTCCCCAGGCACCACTGACACCCCAGGCACACCTGACACCAGGCACACCTCTGACACCCCAGGCACACCCCAGACACCCCAGGCACACATCTCACACTGCACACCTCCCACACTCCCAAGCACACCCTGACACCCCAGGCACACCGCCTGGACACTGCCAGGCACACCTGACACCCCAGGAACACCCGACACCCCAGGCACACCTCACACCCCATGCACACCTCCGACACTCACAGGCACACCTCTGACACCCAGGCACACCTCCACACCCCATGCACACCCCAGACACCCCAGGTCACCCCAGACACCCCCAGGCACACTCTCACACTCCCCAGGCACACCACTGACACTCCCAGGCACACCTTGACACCCCAGGTGCGCACCACACCCCTGCACACATCAACACCCCAGGCACACCTCCGACACTCAGGTACAACTCTGACACCCCAGGCACACTCTGACACTCACAGGCACACCTCTGACACCTCCAGTGTCTTGACACCCCAGGCACTCCACTGACATTCCCTGGTACACCTCTGACACCCGGTACACCTCTGACACTCCCAGGCACCCACTGACACTCCCCAGGCACACCTCTGACACCCCCAGGCACACCCCAGACACTCCCCAGGCACACCTCCGACACCCCCACACTCCGACACCCCAGGCACACCCCTCACACCCCAGGCACACCTCCGACACCCCAGGCACACCCTGACACCCCAGGCACACCCCTGACACCCAGGCACCCCTGACACCTCCAGGCACACCTTGACACTCCCCAGGCACCCACTGACATTCCCTGGCACCTCTGACACTTCAGGCACACCATGACACTGCCAGGCACACTCCGGACACTCTCCAGGCACACCCGACACCCCAGGCACACCTCTACACCCCAGCACACTGACACCCCAGGCACACCCCAGACACCCCAGGTACACCCCAGACACCCCAGGCACACCTCACACTCCCAGGCACACCTCTGACACCCCAGGCACACCTTGACACTCCAGGTACCACCGACATTCCCTGGCACACACATCAACACCCCAGGTGCACCTCCGACACCTCAGGAACACCTCCTGACACTCCCAAGTACACTCTGACACCCCAGGCACACCCCAGACACCCCAGGCACACATCTCACACTCCCAGGCACACCTCCCACACTCCCCAAGCACACCCCCTGACACTCCCAGGTACACCATGACACTGCCAGGCACACCTCCGACACCCCAGGAACACCTGACATCCCCAGGCACACTCTGACATTCCCAGGTACACCTTGACACTCCCAGGCACGCCACTGACATTCCCTGGTACACATTTGACACTCCCAGGTACACCTCTGACACTCCCAGGCACTCCTCTGTCACTCCCCAACACCTCTCAACACTCCCCAGGCACACCTCTGACACTCCCAGGCACACCGCTGACACTGCCAGGTACACCTTGACACCCCAGGCACATCACAGACACTGCCAGTTACACCTCAGACACTCCAGGCACACCTCAGACACCCCAGGCACACCTCAGACACCTGCGCACCTCTGACACTCGAGTGCACCTCTGACACTCCCCAGGCACACCCCCACACTCCAGGTGAACCTCTGACACCTGAAGTGCACCTCTGACACCCCAGGTACACCTCTGACACTCCCAGGTACACCCCAGACACTCCCCAGGCACACTCCCCACCCAGGCACACCTCCCACACTCCCAAGCACACCTCTGACACTCCCAGGCACACCTCTGACACTGCCAGGTACACCTTCGACACCCCAGGAACACCTGACACTCCCCAGGCACACCTCTACACTCCCAGGCACACCTCCGACACCACAGGCACACCTCCGGACACCCCAGGCACACCTCCGACACTCCCATGCACACCCCAGACACTCCCAGGTTCACCCCTGACACTCCCCAGGCACACCTCTCACACCTCCAGGCACACCACTGACTCCCAGGCACACCTTGACACCCCAGGCACGCCCACTGACATCTCTGCACACACTCCCAGTGCACCTCCTGAGCACACCCCTGACACTCCCAGTCACACCTCTGACACCCCCAGGCACACCTCAGACACCCCAGGTACACATCTCACACTCCCAGGTACCCCACCCCAGGCACACCTCTGACACCCCCAGCACACCGCTGACACTGCTAGGTACACCTCGACACCCCAGGAACACCTGACACTCCCCAGGCACACTTCTTACACTCCCAGGCACACCTCCGACACTCACAGGCACACCTCTGACACCCTGGTCACACCCCGACACTCCCCAGGCACACCCCTGACACTCCCCAGGTTCACCCCAGACACTCCCCAGGCACACCTCCACACTCCCAGGCACACCACTGACACTCCCCAGGCACACCTTGACACTCCCCAGGCACGCCACCCGGACATCTCCCCCTGGTACACATCAACACCCCAGGCACACTGACACCTCAGGCACACCTCTGACACTCCCAGGCACACTCTGACACTCACAGGTACACCTCTGACACTCCCAGGCACACCTGCTGACACTGCCAGGCACACCTGACACCCCAGGCACCCATGACACCCCCAGAGGCACACCTCTGACACTCCCAGGCACACCTTGACACTCCCAGGCACACCACTGACATTCCCTGGTACACCTTTGACACTTCCAGGCACACCTCTGACACTCCTAGGTACACCTCTGTCACCCCTGGATACACCTCTGACACTCCGGTACACCGCTGACACTCCCAGGTACACTGCTGATACTCCAGGCACCTCTGACACACTCCAAGTGCACCTCTGACACTGCCAGGTACACCTTGACACCTGCCAGGCACACCACAGACACTGCCAGGTACACCAGACACTCCAAGGTGCACCTCTGACAATTCCAAAGTGCACTCTGACACTCCCAGGCACACCTCACTCCAAGGTGAACTTGACACCTGGAAGTGCACCCTGACACTTGGTGGCACTTCTCTGACACTCCCCAGCACACCAGACACTCCCAGGCACACTCCCACACACCCCAGGTACACCTCCTGACACCCCAAGCACACCCTCTGACACTCCCAGGCACACCGCTGACACTGCCAGGTACACCTCGACACTCCCCAGGAACACCTCCGACACTCCCAGGCACACTTCACACTCCCCATGTACACCTCCGACACTCCACAGGCACACCTCTGACACTCCCAGGCACACCTCGACACCCCATGCACACCCCTGACACCCCAGGTCTGACCCCAGACACTCCCAGGCACACTTCTCACACTTCCAGGCACACCACTGACACCCTCAGGTACACCTTTGACACCCCA
>NW_024738748.1:0-25636 GCF_018991925.1 Homarus americanus | reverse complement strand
TAATCATAGTCGTGATTGTTGTTATCAGAGTCGTGGTTGCTATAATCATGGTCGTGGTTGTTATAATCATGGTCATGGTTGTTATAATCATGGTCGTGGTTGTTATAATCATGGTCGTGGTTGTTAAAATCATAGTCGTGATTGTTATTATCATGGTCGTGGTTGTTATAATCATGGTCGTGGTTGTTATAATCATGGTCGT
This sequence comes from Homarus americanus, assembly GCF_018991925.1. Lineage (NCBI taxonomy): Eukaryota > Metazoa > Arthropoda > Malacostraca > Decapoda > Nephropidae > Homarus > Homarus americanus. The sequence goes on along the minus strand of NW_024738748.1, from coordinate 25,434 downwards.
GGTTGTTATAATCATAGTCGTGGTTATTATAATCATGGTCGTGGGTGTTAGAATCATAGTCGTGGTTCCTATAATCATAGTCGTGGTTGTTATAATCATATTCGTGGTTGTTATAATCATGGTCGACGTTGTTATCATCATTGTCGTGGTTGTTATAATCATGGTCTTGGTTGTTATAATCATAGTCGTGGTTGTTATAATCATAGTCATGGTTGTTATAATCATGGTCGTGGTTGATATAATCATAGTCGTGGTTGTTATAATCAAGGCCATGGTTATTATAATCATGGTAGTGGTTGTTATAATCATGGTCTTGGTTGTTATAATCGTAGTCGTGGTTGTTATAATCATAGTCGTGGTTGATATAATCATGGTCGTGGTTGTTATAATCATGGTTGTGGTTGTTATAATCATAGTCGTTGTTGTTATAATCATGGTCGTGGTTGTTATAATCATGGTCGTGGTTATTATAATCATATTCGTGGCTGTTATAATTATAGTAGTGGATGTTGTAATCATGATCGTGGTGGTTATAATCATGGTCGTGGTTGTTATAATCATAGTCGTGGTTGTTATAATCATGGTCGTGGTTGTTTTAATTATAGTCGTGGTTGTTATAACTATGATGTGCTATGAACGCAATCGTAGTTGTTATATAATCATGGTCGTGGGTTTTATAATCATTGTCGTGATTGTTCTAATCATAGTCGTGGTTGTTATAATCATGGTCGTGGTTGTTGTAATCTTGGTCGTGGCTGTTATAATCATAGTCGTGGTTGTTATAATCATGGTTGTGGTTATGATCATAATCGTAGTTGTTATAATCATGGTCGTGGGTTTTATAATCATTGTCGTGATTGTTCTAATCATAGTCGTGGTTGTTATAATCATGGTCGTGGTTGTTGTAATCTTGGTCGTGGTTGTTATAATCATAGTCGTGGTTGTTATAATAATGGTCGTAGTTGTTATAATCATGGTCGCAGTTGTTATAATCATAGTCGTGGCTGTTATAATCATAGTCGTGGATGTTGTAATCATTGTCGTGGTTGTTATAATCATGATCGAGGTTGTTATAATCATAGTCGTGGTTGTTATATTCATGTTCGTGGTTGGTATAATCATGGTCGTGGTTGTTATAATCATAGTCGTTGTTGTTATAATCATGGTCGTGGTTGTTAAAATCATAGTCGTGGTTGTTATAATCATAGTCGTGGTTGTTATAATCATGGTCGTGGTTGTTATAATCACGGTCGTGGTTGTTATAATCATGGGCGCGTTTGATATAATCATGGTCGTGGTTGTTATAATCATAGTCGTGATTGTTGTTATCAGAGTCGTGGTTGCTGTAATCATGGTCGTGGTTGTTATAATCATAGTCGTGATTGTTATTATCATGGTCGTGGTATTTATAATCATGGTCGTGGTTGTTATAATCATGGTCGCTTGTTATAACTTGTCGTGTTTATTATAATCATGGTCGTGGTTGTTATAATCATAGTCGTGGTTGTTATAATCATGGTCGTGGTTGTTATAATCATATTCGTGGTTGTTATAATCATGGTCGACGTTGTTATCATCATTGTCGTGGTTGTTATAATCATGGTCTTGGTTGTTATAATCATAGTCGTGGTTGTTATAATCATAGTCATGGTTGTTATAATCATGGTCGTGGTTGATATAATCATAGTCGTGGTTGTTATAATCAAGGCCATGGTTGTTATAATCATGGTAGTGGTTGTTATAATCATGGTCTTGGTTGTTATAATCGTAGTCGTGGTTGTTATAATCATAGTCGTGGTTGATATAATCATGGTCGTGGTTGTTATAATCATGGTCGTGGTTGTTATAATCATAGTCGTTGTTGTTATAATCATGGTCGTGGTTGTTATAATCATGGTCGTGGTTGTTATAATCATATTCGTGGCTGTTATAATTATAGTAGTGGATGTTGTAATCATGGTCGTGGTGGTTATAATCATGGTCGTGGTTGTTATAATCATAGTCGTGGTTGTTATAATCATGGTCGTGGTTGTTTTAATTATAGTCGTGGTTGTTATAATCATGGTCGTGGTTGTTATAATCATAGTCGTGGTTGTTATAATCATAGTCGTGGTTATTATAATCATGGTCGTGGTTGTTATAATCATGTTCGTGGTTGTTATAATCATAGTCGTGGTTGTTATAATCATCTTCGTGGTTGTTATAATGTTGGTCGTGGTTGTTATAATCATGGTCGTGGTTGTTATAATCATATTCGTGGTTGTTATAAACATGGTCGTGGTTGTTATAATCGTGGTCGTGGTTTTTATAATCATGGTCGTTGTTGTTATAATAATAGTCGTGGTTGTTATAATCATGGTTGTGGTTGTTATAATCATAGGCATAGTTGATATAATCACGGTCGTGGTTGTTATAATCATAGTCGTGATTGTTATAATCAGAGTCGTGATTGTTATTATCATAGTCGTGGATGTTATAATCATGGTCGTGGTTTTTATAATCATAGTCGTGGTTGTTATAATCATGGTTGTGGTTATGATCATAATCGTAGTTGTTATAATCATGGTCGTGGGTTTTATAATCATTGTCGTGATTGTTCTAATCATAGTCGTGGTTGAAATAATCATGCTCGTGGTTGTTATAATCATGGTCTTGGTTGTTATAATCAGAGTCGTGGTTGTTATAATCATAGTCGTGGTTGTTATAATCACGGTCGTGGTTTTTATAATCATGGTGGTGGTTGTTATAGTAATAGTCGTGGTTGTTATGTTCATGGTCGTGGTTGTTATAATCATAGGCGCAGTTGATATAATCACGGTCGTGGTTGTTATAATCATAGTCGTGATTGTTATTATCATAGTCGTGGATGTTATAATCATGGTCGTGGATGTTATAATCATAGTTGTGGTTGTTATAATCATGGTTGTGGTTATGATCGTAATCGTAGTTGTTATAATCATGGTCGTGGCTGTTATAATCATTGTCGTGATTGTTCTAATCATAGTCGTGGTTGAAATAATCATGGTCGTCGTTGTTATAATCATGGTCGTGGTTGTTATAATCATGGTCGTGGTTGTTATAATCATAGTCGTGGTTGTTATAATCACGGTCGTGGTTGTTATAATCATGGTCGTGGTTGTTATAATCATGATATAATCATGGTCGTGGTTGTTATAATCATAGTTGTGATTGTTGTTTTCATAGTCGTGGTTGTTATAATCATGGTCGTGGTTGTTATAATCATGGTCGTGGTTGTTATAATCATGGTCGTTGTTGTTATAATCATGGTCGTGGTTGTTATAATCATAGTCCTGATTGTTATTATCATGGTCGTGGTTGGTATAATCGTGGTCGTGGTTGTTATAATCATGGTCGTGGTTGTTATAATCATAGTCGTGGTTATTATAATCATGGTCGTGGTTGTTATAATTATAGTCTTGGTTGTTATAATTATGGTCGTGGTTGTTATAATCATATTCGTGGTTGTTATAATCATGGTCGACGTTATCATCATTGTCGTGGTTGTTATAATCATGGTCTTGGTTGTTATAATCATAGTCGTGGTTGTTATAATCAGAGTCGTGGTTGTTATATTCATGGTCGTGGTTGTTACAATCATGATCGTGGTTGTTATAATCATAGTCGTTGTTGCTATAATCATGATCGTGGTTGTTATAATCATACTCGTGGTTGTTATAATCATGGTCGTGGTTGTTTTAATCATAGTCGTGGTTGTTATAATCATAAGTCGTTGTTATAATCATACTCGTGGTGTTATAATGGTCGTGGTTGTTATAATCATAGTCGTGGTTGTTATAATCATAGTCGTGGTTGTTATAATCATGATCGTGGTTGTTATAATCATAGTCGTTGTTGCTATAATCATGATCGTGGTTGTTATAATCATACTCGTGGTTGTTATAATCATTGTCGTGGTTGTTATAATCATGGTCGTGGTTGTTATAATGATCTTCGTGGTTATTATAAACAAGGTCGTGGTTGTTATAATCAAAGTCGTGATTGTTATTATCATAGTCGTGGATGTTATAATCATGGTCGTGGTTGTTATAATCATAGTCGTGGTTGTTATAATCATGGTTGTGGTTATTATCATAATCGTAGTTGTTATAATAATGGTCGTGGGTTTTATAATCATTGTCGTGATTGTTCTAATCATAGTCATGGTTGAAATAATCATGCTCGTGGTTGATATAATCATGGTCTTGGTTGTTATAATCAGAGTCGTGGTTGTTATAATCATAGCCGTGGTTGTTATAATCACGGTCGTGGTTGTTATAATCATGGTGGTGGTTGTTATAGTAATAGTCGTGGTTGTTATAATCATGGTCGTGGTTGTTATAATCATAGGCGCAGTTGATATTATCACGGTCATGGTTGTTATAATCATAGTCGTGATTGTTATTATCATAGTCGTGGATGTTATAATCATGGTCGTGGTTGTTATAATCATAGTTGTGGTTGTTATAATCATGGTTGTGGTTATAATCGTAATCGTAGTTGTAATAATCATGGTCGTGGGTGTTATAATCATTGTCGTGATTGTTCTAATCATAGTCGTGGTTGAAATAATCATGGTCGTGGTTGTTATAATCATGGTCTTGGTTGTTATAATCAGAGTCGTGGTTGTTATAATCATAGTCGTGGTTGTTATAATCACGGTCGTTGTTGTTATAATCATGGTCGTGGTTGTTATAATCATGGGCGCGTTTGATATAATCATGGTCGTGGTTTTTATGATCATAGTTGTGATTGTTGCTATCAGAGTCGTGGTTGTTATAATCATGGTCGTGGTTGTTATAATCATGGTCGTGGTTGTTATAATCATTGTCGTTGTTGTTATAATCATGGTCGTGGTTCTTATAATCATAGTCGTGATTGTTATTATCATGGTCGTGGTTGTTATAATCATGGTCGTGGTTGTTATAATCATGGTCGTGGTTGTTATAATCATGGTCGTGGTTGTTATAATCATAGTCGTGGTTGTTATAATCATGGTCTTGGTTGTTATAATCACAGGCGCAGTTGATATAATCACGGTCGTGGTTGTTATAATCATAGTCGTGATTGTTATTATCATAGTCGTGGATGTTATAATCATGGTCGTGGTTGTTATAATCATAGTCGTGGTTGTTATAATCATGGTTGTGGTTATGATCATAATCGTAGTTGTTATAATCATGGTCGTGGGTTTTATATTCATTGTCGTGATTGTTGTAATCATATTCGTGGTTGTTATAATCATAGTCGTGGTTGTTATAATCATATTCATGGTTGTTATAATCAGAGTCGTGGTTGTTATAATCATAGTCGTGGTTGTTATAATCACGTTCGTGGTTGTTATAATCATGGTAGTGGTTGTTATAGTAATAGTCGTGGTTGTTATAATCATGGTCGTGGTTGTTATAATCATAGTCGCAGTTGGTATAATCACGGTCGTGGTTGTTATAATCATAGTCGTGATTGTTATTATCATAGTCGTGGATGTTATAATCATGGTCGTGGTTGTTATAATCATAGTCGTGGTTGTTATAATCATGGTTGTGGTTATGATCATAATCGTAGTTGTTATAATCATGGTCGTGGTTGTTATAATCATTGTCGTGATTGTACTAATCATAGTCGTGGTTGAAATAATCATGGTCGTGGTTGTTATAATCATGGTCTTGGTTGTTATAATCAGAGTCGTGGTTGTTATAATCATAGTCGTGGTTGTTATAATCACGGTCGTGGTTGTTTAATCATGGTCGTGGTTGTTATAATCATGGGCGCGTTTGATATAATCATGGTCGTGGTTGTTATAATCATAGTTGTGATTGTTGTTATCAGAGTCGTGGTTGTTATAATCATGGTCGTGGTTGTTATAATCATGGTCGTGGTTGTTATAATCATGGTCGTGGTTGTTATAATCATGGTCGTGGTTGTTATAATCATAGTCGTGATTGTGTTTAAATATAATCATGGTCGTGGTTGTTATAATCATGGTCGTGGTTGTTATAATCATAGTCGTGGTTATTATAATCATTTTCGTGGTTGTTATAATCATATTCGTGGTTGTTATAATCATGGTCGTGGTTGTTATAATCAGATTCGTGGTTGTTATAATCATGGTCGACGTTGTCATCATCATACTCGTGGTTGTTATAATCATGGTGGTGGTTGTTATAATCATAGTCGTGGGTGTTATAATCGTGGCCGGTGTTGTAATAATCATGGTCGTGGTTGTTATAATCATGGTCTTGGTTGTTATAATCATAGTCGTGGTTGTTATAATCATAGTTGTGGTTGTTATAATCATGGTCGTGGTTGTTGTAATCTTGGTCGTGGTTGTTATAATCATAGTCGTGGTTGGTATAATAATGGTCGTAGTTGTTATAATCATGGTCGCACTTGTTATAATCATAGTCGTGGCTGTTATAATCATAGTCGTGGATGTTGTAATTATTGTCGTGGTTGTTATAATCATGATCGAGGTTGTTATAATCATAGTCGTGGTTGTTATAATCATGGTCGTGGTTGTTATAATGTAGTCGTTGTTGTTAAAATCATAGTCGTGGTTGTTATAATCATAGTCGTGGTTGTTATAATCATGGTCGTGGTTGTTATAATCATGAGTGTGGTTGTTATAATTATGGCGCGTTTGACATATAATCATGGTGCGTGGTTGTTATAATCATAGTCGTGATTGTTGTATCAGAGTCGTGGTTGCTGTAATCATAGTCGTGGTTGTTATAATCATGGTCGTGGTTGTTATAATCATGGTCGTTGTTATCATCATGGTCGTGGTTATTATAATCATAGTCGTGATTGTTATTATCATGGTCGTGGTTGTTATAATCATGGTCGTGGTTGTTATAATCATGGTCGTGGTTGTTATAATCATAGTCGTCGTTATTATAATCATGGTCATGGTTGTTATAATCATAGTCGTGGTTGTTATAATCATGGTCGTGGTTGTTATAATCATATTCGTGGTTGTTATAATCATGGTCGACAATGTTATCATCATTGTCGTGGTTGTTATAATCATGGTCTTGGTTGTTATAATCATAGTCTTGGTTGTTATAATCATAGTCGTGGTTGTTATAATCATGGTCGTGGTTGATATAATCATAGTCGTGGTTCTTATAATCATGGCCGTGGTTGTTATAATCATGGTAGTGGTTGTTATAATCATAGTCTTGGTTGTTATAATCGAAGTCGTGGTTGATATAATCATAGTCGTGGTTGATATAATCATGGTCGTGGTTGTTATAATCATGGTCGTGGTTGTTATAATCATAGTCGTTGTTGTTATAATCATGGTCGTGGTTGTAATAATCATGGTCGTGGTTGTTATAGTCATATTCGTGGCTGTTATAATTTTAGTAGTGGATGTTGTAATCATGGTCGTGGTGGTTATAATCATGGTCGTGGTTGTTATAATCATAGTCGTGGTTGTTATAATCTTGGTCGTGGTTGTTTTAATTATAGTCGTGGTTGTTATAATCATGGTCGTGGTTGTTATAATCATAGTCGTGGTTGTTATAATCATCTTCGTGGTTGTTATAATGTTAGTCGTTGTTGTTATAATCATGGTCGTGGTTGTTATAATCATATTCGTGGTTGTTATAAACATGGTCGTGGTTGTTATAATCATGGTCGTGGTTTTTATAATCATGGTCGTTGTTGTTATAATTTTAGTCACGGGTGTTATAATCATGGTCGTGGTTGTTATAATCATAGGCATAGTTGATATAATCACGGTCGTGTTTGTTATAATCATAGTCGTGATTGTTATTATCATAGTCGTGGGTGTTATAATCATGGTCGTGGTTGTTATAATCTTATTCGTGGTTGTTATAATCATGGTTGTGGTTATGATCATAATCGTAGTTATAATCATGGTCGTGGGTTTTATAATCATTGTCGTGATTGTTCTAATCATAGTCGTGGTTGTTATAATCATGATCGTGGTTGTTGTAATCTTGGTCGTGGTTGTTATAATCATAGTCGTGGTTGTTATAATAATGGTCGTAGTTGTTATAATCATGGTTGCAGTTTTTATAATCATAGTCGTGGCTGTTATAATCATAGTCGTGGATGTTGTAATCATTGTCGTGGTTGTTATAACCATGATCGAGGTTGTTATAATCATAGTCGTGGTTGTTATAATCATGGTCGTGGTTGTTATAATCATGGTCGTGGTTGTTATAATCATAGTCGTTGTTGTTATAATAATGGTCGTAGTTGTTACAATCATGGTTGCAGTTTTTATAATCATAGTCGTGGCTGTTATAACCATAGTCGTGGATGTTGTAATCATGGTCGTGGTTGTTAAAATCATAGTCGTGGTTGTTATAATCATAGTCGTGGTTGTTATAATCATGGTCGTGGTTGTTATAATCATGGTTGTGGTTGTTATAATCATGGGCGCGTTTGATATAATCATGGTCGTGGTTGTTATAATCATAGTCGTGATTGTTATCAGAGTCGTGGTTGCTGTAATCATGGTCGTGGTTGTTATAATCATGGTCGTGGTTGTTATAATCATGGTCGTGGTTGTTATAATCATGGTCGTGGTTATTATAATCATAGTCGTGATTGTTATTATCATGGTCGTGGTTGTTATAATCATGATCGTGTTATAATCATGGTCGTGTAATCATAGTCTGGTTATAATCATGGTCGTGGTTGTTATAATCATAGTCGTGGTTTTATAATCATGGTCGTAGTTTGTTATAATCATATTCGTGGTTGTTATAATCATGGTCGTGGTTGTTATAATCATGTCTTGGTTGTTATAATCATGGTCGTGGTTGTTATAATCATAGTCGTGTTGATATAATCATGGTCGTGGTTGTTATAATCATAGTCTTGGTTGTTATAATCATAGTCGTTGTTGTTATAATCATGGTCGTGGTTGTTATAATCATGGTCGTGGTTGTTATAATCATATTCGTGGCTGTTATAATTATAGTAGTGGATGTTGTAATCATGGTCGTGGTGGTTATAATCATGGTCGTGGTTGTTATAATCATAGTCGTGGTTGTTATAATCATGGTCGTGGTTGTTTTAATTATAGTCGTGGTTGTTATAATCATGGTCGTGGTTGTTATAATCATAGTCGTGGTTGTTATAATCATAGTCGTGGTTATTATAATCATGGTCGTGGTTGTTATTATCATGTTCGTTGTTGTTATAATCATAGTCGTGGTTGTTATAATCATCTTCATGGTTGTTATAATGTTGGTCGTGGTTGTTATAATCATGGTCGTGGTTGTTATAATCATATTCGTGGTTGTTATAAACATGGTTCGTGGTTGTTATAATCGTGGTCGTGGTTTTTATAATCATGGTCGTTGTTGTTATAATAGTAGTCGTGGTTGTTATAATCATGGTCGTGGTTGTTATATTCATAGGCATAGTTGATATAATCTCGGTCGTCGTTGTTATAATCATAGTCGTGATTGAAATAATCATGGTCGTGGTTGTTATAATCATGGTCTTGGTTGTTATAATCAGAGTCGTGGTTGTTATAATCATAGTCGTGGTTGGTATAATCACGGTCGTGGTTGTTATAATCATGGTCGTGGTTGTTATAATCATGGGTGCGTTTGATATAATCATGGTCGTGGTTGTTATAATCATAGTTGTGATTGTTGTTATCATAGTCGTGGTTGTTATAATCATGGTCGTGGTTGTTATAATTATGGTCGTGGTTGTTATAATCATGGTCGTTGTTGTTATAATCATGGTCGTGGTTGTTATAATCATAGTCGTGATTGTTATTATCATGGTCGTGGTTGTTATAATCATAGTCGTGGTTGTTATAATCATGGTTGTGGTTGATATAATCATAGTCTTGGTTGTTATAATCATGGCCGTGGTTGTTATAATCATGGTCGTGGTTGTTATAATCATAGTCGTGATTGTTATTATCATAGTCGTGGATGTTATAATCATGGTCGTGGTTGTTATAATCATAGTCGTAGTTGTTATAATCATGGTCGTGGGTTTTATAATCATTGTCGTGATTGTTCTAATCATAGTCGTGGTTGAAATAATCATGCTCGTGGTTGTTATAATCATGGTCTTCGTTGTTATAATCAGAGTCGTGGTTGTTATAATCATAGTCGTGGTTGTTATAATCACGGTCGTGGTTGTTATAATCATGGTGGTGGTTTTTATAGTAATAGTCGTGGTTGTTATAATCATGGTCGTGGTTGTTATAATCATAGGCACAGTTGATATAATCATGGTAGTGGTTGTTATAATCATAGTCGTGATTGTTATTATCATAGTCGTGGATGTTATAATCATGGTCGTGGTTGTTATAATCATAGTTGTGGTTGTTATAATCATGGATGTGGTTATGATCGTATTCGTAGTTGTTATAATCATGGTCGTGGGTGTTATAATCATTGTCGTGATTGTTCTAATCATAGTCGTGGTTGAAATAATCATGGTCGTGGTTGTTATAATCATGGTCTTGGATGTTATAATCAGAGTCGTGGTTGTTATAATCATAGTCGTGGTTGTTATAATCACGGTCGTGGTTATAATCATGGTCGTGGTCGTGGTTATAATCATGGGCGCGTTTGATATAATCATGGTCGTGGTTGTTATAATCATAGTTGTGATTGTTGTTATCAGAGTCGTGGTTGTTATAATCATGGTCGTGGTTGTTATAATTATGGTAGTTGTTGTTATAATCATGGTCGTGGTTGTTATAATCATAGTCGTGATTGTTATTATCATGGTCGTGGTTGTTATAATCATGGTCGTGGTTGTTATAATCATGGTCGTGGTTGTTATAATCATGGTCGTGGTTGTTATAATCGTAGTCGTGATTGTTATTATCATAGTCGTGGATGTTATAATAATGGTCGTGGTTGTTATAATCATAGTCGTGGTTGTTATAATCATGGTTGTGGTTATGATCATAATCGTGGTTGTTATAATCATGGTCGTGGGTTTTATAATCATTGTCGTGATTGTTCTAATCGTAGTCGTGGTTGAAATAATCATGGTCTTGGTTGTTATAATCATGGTCTTGTTTGTTATAATCAGAGTCGTGGTTGTTATAATCATAGTCGTGGTTGTTATAATCACGGTCGTGGTTGTTATGATCATGGTCGTGGTTGTTATAGTAATAGTCGTGGTTGTTATAATCATGGTCGTGGTTGTTATAATCATAGTCGTGATTGTTATTATCATGGTCGTGGTTGATATAATCACGGTCATGGTTGTTATAATCATAGTCGTGATTGTTATTATCATTGTCGTGGATGTTATACTCATGGTCGTGGTTGTTATAATCATTGTCGTGGTTGATATAATCATGGTCGTGGTTGTTATAATCATAGTCGTGGTTGTTATGATCATGGTTGTGGTTATGATCATAATCGTAGTTGTTATAATCATGGTCGTGGGTTTTATAATCATTGTCGTGATTGTTCTAATCGTAGTCGTGGTTGAAATAATCATGGTCTTGGTTGTTATAATCATGGTCTTGTTTGTTATAATCAGAGTCGTGGTTGTTATAATCATAGTCGTGGTTGTTATAATCACGGTCGTGGTTGTTATGATCATGGTCGTGGTTGTTATAGTAATAGTCGTGGTTGTTATAATCATGGTCGTGGTTGTTATAATCATAGTCGTGATTGTTATTATCATGGTCGTGGTTGATATAATCACGGTCATGGTTGTTATAATCATAGTCGTGATTGTTATTATCATTGTCGTGGATGTTATACTCATGGTCGTGGTTGTTATAATCATTGTCGTGGTTGTTATAATCATGGTTGTGGTTATGATCATGATCGTAGTTGTTATAATCATGGTCGTGGGTGTTATAATCATTGTCGTGATTATTCTAATCATAGTCGTGGTTGAAATAATCATGGTCGTGGTTGTTATAATCATGGTCTTGGTTGTTTTAATTATAGTTGTGGTTGTTATAATCATGGTCGTGGTTGTTATAATCATAGTCGTGGTTGTTATAATCATAGTCGTGGATATTATAATCATGGTCGTGGTTGTTATAATCATGTTCGTGGTTGTTATAATCATAGTCGTGGTTGTTATAATCATCTTCGTAGTTGTTATAATGTTGGTCGTGGTTGTTATAATCATGGTCGTGGGTGTTATAATCATGGTCGTGGTTTTTATAATCATGGTCGTTGTTGTTATAATAATAGTCGTGGTTGTTATAATCATGGTCGTGGTTGTTATAATCATAGGCATAGTTGATATAATCACGGTCGTGGTTGTTATAATCATAGTCGTGATTGTTTTTATCATAGTCGTGGATGTTATAATCATTGTCGTGGTTGTTATAATCATAGTCGTGGTTGTTATAATTATGGTTGTGGTTATGATCATAATCGTAGTTGTTATAATCATTGTCGTGGTTTTATAATCATGGTGGTGGTTGTTATAGTAATAGTCGTGGTTGTTATAATCATGCTAAATTGATTTGTTATAATCGCATGAAGGTCTTGGTTGTTTATAATCAGGTGAGTGAGTTTGTTCATCATAGTCGTGGTTGTTATAATCACGGTCGTGGTTTTTATAATCATGGTGGTGGTTGTTATAGTAATAGTCGTGGTTGTTATGTTCATGGTCGTGGTTGTTATAATCATAGGCGCAGTTGATATAATCACGGTCGTGGTTGTTATAATCATAGTCGTGATTATTATTATCATAGTCGTGGATGTTATAATCATGGTCGTGGTTGTTATAATCATAGTTGTGGTTGTTATAATCATGGTTGTGGTTATGATCGTAATCGTAGTAGTTATAATCATGGTCGTGGGTGTTATAATTGTTGTCGTGATTGTTGTAATCATAGTCGTGGTTGAAATAATCAAGGTCGTGGTTGTTATAATCATGGTCTTGGTTGTTATAATCAGAGTCGTGGTTGTTATAATCATAGTCGTGGTTGTTATAATCACGGTCGTGGTTGTTATAATCATGGTCGTGGTTGTTATAATCATGGGCGCGTTTGATATAATCATGGTCGTGCTTGTTATAATCATAGTTGTGATTGTTGTTATCATAGTCGTGGTTGTTATAATCATGGTCGTGGTTTTTATAATCATAGTCGTGGTTGTTATAATCATGGTTGTGGTTATGATCATAATCGTAGTTGTTATAATCATGGTCGTGGATTTTATAATCATTGTCGTGATTGTTCTAATCATAGTCGTGGTTGAAATAATCATGCTCGTGGTTGTTATAATCATGGTCTTGGTTGTTATAATCAGAGTCGTGGTTGTTATAATCATAGTCGTGGTTGTTATAATCACGGTCGTGGTTTTTATAATCATGGTGGTGGTTGTTATAGTAATAGTCGTGGTTGTTATGTTCATGGTCGTGGTTGTTATAATCATAGGCGCAGTTGATATAATCACGGTCGTGGTTGTTATAATCATAGTCGTGATTATTATTATCATAGTCGTGGATGTTATAATCATGGTCGTGGTTGTTATAATCATAGTTGTGGTTGTTATAATCATGGTTGTGGTTATGATCGTAATCGTAGTAGTTATAATCATGGTCGTGGGTGTTATAATCGTTGTCGTGATTGTTGTAATCATAGTCGTGGTTGAAATAATCATGGTCGTGGTTGTTATAATCATGGTCTTGGTTGTTATAATCAGAGTCGTGGTTGTTATAATCATAGTCGTGGTTGTTATAATCACGGTCGTGGTTGTTATAATCATGGTCGTGGTTGTTATAATCATGGGCCCGTATGATATAATCATGGTCGTGGTTTTTATAATCATAGTTGTGATTGTTGTTATCAGAGTCGTGGTTGTTTTAATCGCGAGATTAAATTGGTTGTTATAATCATGGTCGTGGTTGTTATAATCGTAGTTTGTGGTTATGATCATATGCGTGGTTGTTATAATCGTAGTGCATTGGGTTTTATAATCATTGTCGTATTGATTGTTCTAATCTCATAGTCGTGTGGTTGAAATAATAATCATGCTGGGTAGTTTATTTATAATCATGGTCTTGGTTGTTATAATCAGAGTCGTGGTTGTTATAATCATAGTCGTGGTTGGTATAATGTCACGGTCGTGGTTTTTATAATCATGGTGGTGGTTGTTATAGTAATAGTCGTGGTTGTTATGATCATGGTCGTGGTTGTTATAATCTTAGGCGCAGTTGATATAATCACGGTCGTGGTTGTTATATTCATAGTCGTGATTATTATTATCATAGTCGTGGATGTTATAATCATGGTCGTGGTTGTTATAATCATAGTTGTGGTTGTTATAATCATGGTTGTGGTTATGATCGTAATCGTAGTAGTTATTATCATGGTCGTGGGTGTTATAATCGTTGTCGTGATTGTTGTAATCATAGTCGTGGTTGAAATAATCATGGTCGTGGTTGTTATAATCATGGTCTTGGTTGTTATAATCAGAGTCGTGGTTGTTATAATCATAGTCGTGGTTGTTATAATCACGGTCGTGGTTGTTATAATCATGGTCGTGGTTGTTATAATTATGGGCGCGTTTGATATAATCATGGTCGTGCTTGTTATAATCATAGTTGTGATTGTTGTTATCATAGTCGTGGTTGTTATAATCATGGTCGTGGTTGTTATAATCATGTTCGTGGTTGTTATAATCATGGTCGTTGTTGTTATAATCATGGTCGTGGTTGTTATAATCATAGTCGTGATTGTTATTATCATGGTCGTGGTTGGTATAATCGTGGTCGTGGTTGTTATAATCATGGTCGTGGTTGTTATAATCATAGTCGTGGTTATTATAATCATGGTCATGGTTGTTATAATTATAGTCTTGGTTGTTATAATTATGGTTGTGGTTGTTATAATCATATTCGTGGTTGTTATAATCATAGTCGACGTTATCATCATTGTCGTGGTTGTTATAATCATGGTCTTGGTTGTTATAATCATAGTCGTGGTTGTTATAATCAGAGTCGTGGTTGTTATATTCATGGTCGTGGTTGTTACAATCATGATCGTGGTTGTTATAATCATAGTCGTTGTTGCTATAATCATGATCGTGGTTGTTATAATCATACTCGTGGTTGTTATAATCATGGTCGTGGTTGTTATAATCATAGTCGTGGTTCTTATAATCATAGTCGTGGTTGTTATAATCATGGTCGTAGTTGTTATAATCATACTCGTGGTTGTTATAATCATGGTCGTGGTTGTTATAATCATAGTCGTGGTTGTTATAATCATAGTCGTGGTTGTTATAATCATGATCGTGGTTGTTATAATCATAGTCGTTGTTGCTATAATCATGATCGTGGTTGTTATAATCATGCTCGTGGTTGTTATAATCATAGTCGTGGTTGTTATAATCATCTTCGTGGTTGTTATAATGTTGGTCGTGGTTGTTATAATCATGGTCGTGGTTGTTATAATCATATTCGTGGTGGTTATAAACATGGTCGTGGTTGTTATAATCATGATCGTGGTTGTTATAATCATAGTCGTTGTTGCTATAATCATGATCGTGGTTGTTATAATCATACTCGTGGTTGTTATAATCATGGTCGTGGTTTTTATAATCATGGTCGTGGTTGTTATAATGATCTTCGTGGTTATTACAAACAAGGTCGTGGTTGTTATAATCATAGTCGTGATTGATATTATCATAGTCGTGGATGTTATAATCATGGTCGTGGTTGTTATAATCATAGTCGTGGTTGTTATAATCATGGTTGTGGTTATGATCATAATCGTAGTTGTTATAATCATGGTCGTGGGTTTTATAATCATTGTCGTGATTGTTCTAATCATAGTCGTGGTTATTATAATCATGGTCTTGGTTGTTATAATCATAGTCGTGGTTGTTATAATCACAGTCGTGGTTGGTATAATCATGGTCGTGGTTGTTATAATCATAGTCGTGGTTGTTATAATCATAGTCGTGGTTGTTATAATCATTGTCGTGGTTGTTATAATCATGATCGAGGTTGTTATAATCATAGTCGTGATTGTTATATTCATGTTCGTGGTTGGTATAATCATGGTCGTGGTTGTTATAATCATAATGTGGTTATTATAATCATGGTCGTGGTTGTTATAATCATAGTCGTGGTTGTTATAATCATGGTCGGGTTGTTATAATCAGTCGCTGGTATAATCATATTCGTGGTTGTTATAATCATGGTCGTGGTTGTTATAATCATATTCGTGGTTGTTATAATCATGGTCGACGTTGTTATCATCATACTCGTGGTTGTTATAATCATGGTGGTGGTTGTTATAATCATAGTCGTGGTTGTTATAATAATGGTCGTAGTTGTTAGAGTCATGGTCCCAGTTGTTATAATCATAGTCGTGGCTGTTATAATCATAGTCATGGATGTTGTAATCATGGTCGTGGTTGTTATAATCATGGTCGTGGTTATAAACTGGCGGCATTGGTTGTTATAATCATGGTCGTGGTTGTTATAATCATGGTCGTTGTTGTTATAATCATGGTCGTGGTTCTTATAATCATAGTCGTGATTGTTATTATCATGGTCGTGGTTGGTATAATCATGGTCGTGGTTGTTATAATCATGGTCGTGGTTGTTATAAACATCGTCGTGGTTGTTATAATCATATTCGTGGTTGTTATAATCATGGTCGACGTTGTTCTCATCATTGTCGTGGTTGTTATAATCATGTTCTTGGTTGTTATAATCATAGTCGTGGTTGTTATAATCAGAGTCGTGGTTGTTATATTCATGGTCGTGGTTGTTACAATCATCATCGTGGTTGCTATAAACATTGTCGTTGTTGTTATAATCATGATCCTGGTTGTTATAATCATACTCGTGGTTGTTATAATCATGGTCGTGGTTGTTATAATCATAGTCGTGGTTGTTAAGTAATCATAGTCGGTTGTTATAATCATGGTCGCAGTTGTTATAATCATTGTCGCGGTTGTTATAATCATGGTCGTGGTTGTTATAATCATAGTCGTGGTTGTTATAATCATAGTCGTGGTTGTTGTAATCTTGGTTGTGGTTGTTATAATCATGGTCGTGGTTGTTATAATCATGGTCGTGGTTGTTATAATCATGGTCGTGGTTGTTATAATCATAGTCGTGGTTGGTATAATCATGGTCGTGGTTGTTATAATCATGGGCGTGGTTGTTATAATCATGGTCGTGGTTGTTATAATCATACTCGTGGTTGTTGTAATCGTGGTTGTTATAATCATGGTCGGTTGTTTAATCATAGTCGTGGTTGTTATAATCATAGTCGTGGTTGTTATAATCATGGTCGTAGTTGTTATAATCATTGTCGCGGTTGTTATAATCATAGTCGTGGCTGTTATAATCATAGTCGTGGATGTTGTAATCATTGTCGTGGTTGTTATAATCATGGTCATGGTTGTTAAAATCATGGTATTGGTTGTTATAATCATAGTCGTGGTTGTTATAATCATAGTCGTGGTTGATATAATCATGGTCGAGGTTGTTATAATCATGGTCGTGGTTGTTATAATCATAGTCGTGGTTATTATAATCATGGTCGTGGTTGTTATAATCATAGTCGTGGTTGTTATAATCATGGTCGTGGTTGTTATAATCATATTCGTGGTTGTTATATTCATGGTCGACGTTGTTCTCATCATTGTCGTGGTTGTTAAAATCATGGTCTTGGTTGTTATAAACATAGTCGTGGTTGTTATAATCAGAGTCGTGGTTGTTATATTCATGGTCGTGGTTGTTACAATCATGATCGTGGTTGTTATAATCATAGTCGTTGTTGTTATAATCATGATCCTGGTTGTTATAATCATACTCGTGGTTGTTATAATCATGGTCGTGGTTGTTATAATCATAGTCGTGGTTGTTATAATCATAGTCGTGGTTGTTATAATCATGTTCGTAGTTGTTATAATCATTGTCGCGGTTGTTATAATCATAGTCGTGGTTGTTATAATCATAGTCGTGGATGTTGTAATCATGGTCGTGGTTGATATAATCATGGTCGTGGTTGTTATAATCATAGTTGTGGCTGTTATAATCATGGTCGTGGTTGTAATAATCATGGTCGTGGTTGTTATAATGATCTTCGTGGTTATTATATACATGGTCGTGGTTGTTATAATCATAGTCGTGATTTTTATAATCATTGTCGTGGTTGTTATAATCATAGTCGTGGTTGTTATAATCATGGTCGTGGTTGTTATAATGATAGGCGCGGTTGATATAATCATGGTCGTGGTTGTTATAATCATAGTCGTGGTTGTTATAATCATGGTTGTGGTTATGATCATAATCGTAGTTGTTTTAATCATGGTCTTGGTTGTTATAATCATAGTCGTGGTTGTTATAATCACAGTCGTGGTTGGTATAATCATGGTGTTGGTTATGATCATATTCGTAGTTGTTATAATCATGGTCGTGGTTGTTATAAACATGGTCGTGGTTTTTATAATCATTGGCGCGGTTGTTATAATCATGGTTGTGGTTATGATCATAGTCATAGTTGTTATAATTATTGTCGTGGGTGTTATAATCATAGTCGTGGTTGTTCTAATAATAGTCGTTGTTGTTATAATCATGGCCGTGGTTGTCATAATCATGGTCGTGGTTGTTATAATCTTGGTCTTGGTTGTTGTAATCATAGTCGTGGTTGTTATAATCATAGGCGCGGTTGATATAATCATGGTCGTGGTTGTTATAATTATAGTCGTGGTTGTTATAATCATGGTTGTGGTTATGATCATAATAGTAGTTGTTATAATCATGGTCGTGGGTGTTATATTCATAATCGTGGTTGTTATAATAAAAGTCGTGGTTGTTATAATCATGGCCGTGGTTGTCATAATCATGGTCGTGGTTGTTATAATCTTGGTCTTGGTTGTTGTAATCATAGTCGTGGTTGTTATAATCATAGGCGCGGTTGATATAATCATGGTCGTGGTTGTTATAATTATAGTCGTGGTTGTTATAATCATGGTTGTGGTTATGATCATAATAGTAGTTGTTATAATCATGGTCGTGGGTGTTATAATCATAGTCGTGGTTGTTATAATCATGGTCTTGGTTGTTATAATCATAGTCGTGATTGTTGTAATCATGGTCGTGGTTGTTATAATCATGGTCATGGTTATTATAATCATAGTCGTGGTTGTTATTATCATGGTCGTGGTTGTTATAATCATGGTCTTGGTTGTTATAATCATAGTCGTGGTTGTTATAATCACAGTCGTGGTTGATATAATCATGGTGTTGGTTACGATCATATTCGTAGTTGTTATAATGATAGTCGTGGTTGTTATAATCATGGTCGTGGTTGTTATAATCATAGGCGCGGTTGTTATAATCATGGTTGTGGTTATGATCATAGTCGTAGTTGTTATAATCATTGTCATGGGTGTTATAATCATAGTCGTGGTTGTTCGAATAATTATCGTGGTTGTTATATTCATAGTCGTGGTTGTTATAATCATGGTTGTGGTTATGATCATAATAGTAGTTGTTATAATCATGGTCGTGGGTGTTATAATTATTGTCGTGGTTGTTCTAATCATAGACGTGGTGGTAATAATCATGAACGTATTTGTTATATTCATGGTTTTGGTTGTTATAATCATTGTCGTGGGTTTTATAATCACAGTCGTGGTTGTTGTAGTCATGGTCTTGGTTGCTTTAATCATGGTCGTGATGGTTATAATCATAGTCGTGGTTGTTATAATCATGGTCTTGGTTGTTATAATCATAGTCGTGATTGTTGTAATCATGGTCGTGGTTGTTATAATCATGGTCATGGTTGTTATAATCATAGTCGTGGTTGTTATAAGCATGGTCATGGTTGTTATAAACATGGTCTTGGTTGTTATAATCATAGTCGTGGTTGTTATAATCACAGTCGTGGTTGTTATAAACATGGTGTTGGTTACGAGCATATTCGTAGTTCTTATAATGATGGTCGTGGTTGTTATAATCATGGTCGTGCTTGTTATAATCATAGTCGCGGTTGTTATAATCATGGTTGTGGTTATGATCATAGTCGTAGTTGTTATAATCATTGTCGTGGGTGTTATAATCATAGTCGTGGTTGTTCTAATAATAGTCGTGGTTGTTATAATCATCGTCGTGGTTGTTATAATCATAGTCGTGGTAGTTATATTCATAATCGTGGTTGTTATAATATAAGTCGTGGTTGTTATAAACATAGTCGTGGTTGTTATAATCATGGTCGTGGTTGTTATAGCCATGGTCGTGGTTGCTATAATCATAGTCGTGGTTGTTATAACCATGGTCGTGGTTGTTATAATCATAGTCGTGGTTGTTATAATCATGGTTGTGGTTGATATAATCATAGTCGTGGTTGTTATAATCATGGCCGTGGTTGTTATACTCATGGTCGTGGTTGTTATAATCATTGTCGTGGTTGTTATAATCATGGTTGTGGTTATGATCATAATCGTATTTGTTATAATCATGGACGTGGGTGTTATAATCATTGTCGTGATTATTCTAATCATAGTCGTGGTTGAAATAATCATGGTCGTGGTTGTTATAATCATGGTCTTGGTTGTTATAATCATGCTCGTGGTTGTTATAATCATGGTCGTGGTTGTTATAATCATAGTCGTGGTTGTTATAATCATAGTCGTGGTTATTATAATCATGGTCGTGGTTGTTATAATCATGTTCGTAGTTGTTATAATCATAGTCGTGGTTGTTATAATCATCTTCGTGGTTGTTATAATGTTGGTCGTGGAGGTTATAATCATGGTCGTGGTTGTTATAATCATATTCGTGGTTGTTATAAACATGGTCGTGGTTGTTATAATCGTGGTCGTGGTTTTTATAATCATGGTCGTTGTTGTTATAATAATAGTCGTGGATGTTATAATCATGGTTGTGGTTGTTATAATCATAGGCATAGTTGATATAATCACGGTCGTGGTTGTTATAATCATAGTCGTGATTGTTATAATCAGAGTCGTGATTGTTATTATCATAGTCGTGGATGTTATAATCATGGTCGTGGTTTTTATAATCATAGTCGTGGTTGTTATAATCATGGTTGTGGTTATGATCATAATCGTAGTTGTTATAATCATGGTCGTGGGTTTTATAATCATTGTCGTGATTGTTCTAATCATAGTCGTGGTTGAAATAATCATGCTCGTGGTTGTTATAATCATGGTCTTGGTTGTTATAATCAGAGTCGTGGTTGTTATAATCATAGTCGTGGTTGTTATAATCACGGTCGTGGTTTTTATAATCATGGTGGTGGTTGTTATAGTAATAGTCGTGGTTGTTATGATCATGGTCGTGGTTGTTATAATCTTAGGCGCAGTTGATATAATCACGGTCGTGGTTGTTATATTCATAGTCGTGATTATTATTATCATAGTCGTGGATGTTATAATCATGGTCGTGGTTGTTATAATCATAGTTGTGGTTGTTATAATCATGGTTGTGGTTATGATCGTAATCGTAGTAGTTATTATCATGGTCGTGGGTGTTATAATCGTTGTCGTGATTGTTGTAATCATAGTCGTGGTTGAAATAATCATGGTCGTGGTTGTTATAATCATGGTCTTGGTTGTTATAATCAGAGTCGTGGTTGTTATAATCATAGTCGTGGTTGTTATAATCACGGTCGTGGTTGTTATAATCATGGTCGTGGTTGTTATAATTATGGGCGCGTTTGATATAATCATGGTCGTGCTTGTTATAATCATAGTTGTGATTGTTGTTATCATAGTCGTGGTTGTTATAATCATGGTCGTGGTTGTTATAATCATGTTCGTGGTTGTTATAATCATGGTCGTTGTTGTTATAATCATGGTCGTGGTTGTTATAATCATAGTCGTGATTGTTATTATCATGGTCGTGGTTGGTATAATCGTGGTCGTGGTTGTTATAATCATGGTCGTGGTTGTTATAATCATAGTCGTGGTTATTATAATCATGGTCATGGTTGTTATAATTATAGTCTTGGTTGTTATAATTATGGTTGTGGTTGTTATAATCATATTCGTGGTTGTTATAATCATAGTCGACGTTATCATCATTGTCGTGGTTGTTATAATCATGGTCTTGGTTGTTATAATCATAGTCGTGGTTGTTATAATCAGAGTCGTGGTTGTTATATTCATGGTCGTGGTTGTTACAATCATGATCGTGGTTGTTATAATCATAGTCGTTGTTGCTATAATCATGATCGTTGTTGTTATAATCATACTCGTGGTTGTTATAATCATGGTCGTGGTTGTTATAATCATAGTCGTGGTTGTTATAATCATAGTCGTGGTTGTTATAATCATGGTCGTAGTTGTTATAATCATACTCGTGGTTGTTATAATCATGGTCGTGGTTGTTATAATCATAGTCGTGGTTGTTATAATAATCATAATTAAATTGGTTGTTATAATCATGATCGTGGTTGTTATAATCATAGTCGTTGTTGCTATAATCATGATCGTGGTTGTTATAATCATACTCGTGGTTGTTATAATCATGGTCGTGGTTTTTATAATCATGGTCGTGGTTGTTATAATGATCTTCGTGGTTATTACAAACAAGGTCGTGGTTGTTATAATCATAGTCGTGATTGTTATTATCATAGTCGTGGATGTTATAATCATGGTCGTGGTTGGTATAATCATAGTCGTGGTTGTTATAATCATGGTTGTGGTTATGATCATAATCGTAGTTGTTATAATCATGGTCGTGGGTTTTATAATCATTGTCGTGATTGTTCTAATCATAGTCGTGGTTGTTATAATCATGGTCGTGGTTGTTGTAATCTTGGTCGTGGTTGTTATAATCATAGTCGTGGTTGTTATAATAATGGTCGTAGTTGTTATAATCATGGTCGCAGTTGTTATAATCATAGTCGTGGCTGTTATAATCATAGTCGTGGATGTTGTAATCATTGTCGTGGTTGTTATAATCATGATCGAGGTTGTTATAATTGATATAATCATAATTAAGTGGTTATTACTGCCAACCAAGGTGGTGATTTGAGGTATAATCATGGTCGTGGTTTGTTATAATCATAGTCGTGGTTATTATAATCATGAATTAAGTAGTTGTTATAATCATAGTCGTGGTTATTATAATCATGGTCTTGGTTATTTATAATCATAGTCGTGGTTGTTATAATCATGAACCGTGGTTGAGGTATAATCATGATTAAGTAGTTTATTTATAATCATAGTGGGTAGTTATTATAATCATGAATTAAGTGGTTGTTATAATCTTAATCGTGGATTTTGTTATAATCATACTCGTGGTTATTTATAATCATGGTGCATTGATTTATTTATAATCATAGTCGTGGTTATTTATAATCATAGTGGTAGTTTGTTTATAATCATAGTCGTGGTTGTTATAATCATAGTCGTGGTTGTTATAATCATGGTCGTAGTTGTTATAATCATTGTCGCGGTTGTTATAATCATAGTCGTGGCTGTTATAATCATAGTCGTGGATGTTGTAATCATTGTCGTGGTTGTTATAATCATGGTCATGGTTGTTAAAATCATGGTATTGGTTGTTATAATCATAGTCGTGGTTGTTATAATCATAGTCGTGGTTGATATAATCATGGTCGAGGTTGTTATAATCATGGTCGTGGTTGTTATAATCATAGTCGTGGTTATTATAATCATGGTCGTGGTTGTTATAATCATATTCGTGGTTGTTATAATCATGGTCGTGGTTGTTATATTCATATTCGTGGTTGTTATATTCATGGTCGACGTTGTTCTCATCATTGTCGTGGTTGTTATATTCATGGTCTTGGTTGTTATAATCATAGTCGTGGTTGTTATGATCAGAGTCGTGGTTGTTATATTCATGGTCGTGGTTGTTACAATCATGATCGTGGTTGTTATAATCATAGTCGTTGTTGTTATAATCATGATCCTGGTTGTTATAATCATACTCGTGGTTGTTATAATCATGGTCGTGGTTGTTATAATCATAGTCGTGGTTGTTATAATCATGGTCGTGGTTGATATAATCATGGTCGTGGTTGTTATAATCATAGTCGTGGCTGTTATAATCATGGTCGTGGTTGTAATAATCATGGTCGTGGTTGGTATAATGATCTTCGTGGTTATTATAAACATGGTCGTGGTTGTTATAATCATAGTCGTGATTTTTATAATCATTGTCGTGGTTGTAATAATCATAGTCGTGATTGTTATAATCATGGTCGTGGTTGTTATAATGATAGGCGCGGTTGATATAATCATGGTCGTGGTTGTTATAATCATAGTCGTGGTTGTTATAATCATGGTTGTGGTTGGTATAATCATGGTGTTGGTTATGATCATAATCGTAGTTGTTTTAATCATGGTCTTGGTTGTTATAATCATAGTCGTGGTTGTTATAATCACAGTCGTGGTTGGTATAATCATGGTGTTGGTTATGATCATATTCGTAGTTGTTACAATCATGGTCGTGGTTGTTATAAACATGGTCGTGGTTTTTATAATCATAGGCGCGGTTGTTATAATCATGGTTGTGGTTATGATCATAGTCATAGTTGTTATAATCATTGTCGTGGGTGTTATAATCATAGTCGTGGTTGTTCTAATAATAGTCGTGGTTGTTATAATCATCATCGTGGTTGCTATAATCATTGTCGTGGGTGTTATATTCAAAATCGTGGTTGTTATAATAAAAGTCGTGATTGTTATAATCATGGCCGTGGTTGTCATAATCATGGTCGTGGTTGTTTAATCCTTGGTCTTGGTTATTTATAATCGTAGTCATTGATTTGTTATGATCATGAGGCCGCGGATGATATAATCATGATGCGTGGATTTATTTATAATCCTTAGTAAATGGTTATTTATAATTGTGGTTGTGATTGCCAGTCATAATAGTGGATTATCATAATCGCCCAATTAAGTGGGTGTACCAATGCGTCGCCGTTGTATAATCATAGTCGTAGTTTATTATTATGTGAATTGACGATTTGCTTACAATCATGGTGCCGGATATAGTCGTGGTTGTTATAATCACAGTCGTGGTTGATATAATCATGGTGTTGGTTACGATCATATTCGTAGTTGTTATAATGATAGTCGTGGTTGTTATAATCATGGTCGTGGTTGTTATAATCATAGGCGCGGTTGTTATAATCATGGTTGTGGTTATGATCATAGTCGTAGTTGTTATAATCATTGTCGTGGGTGTTATAATCATAGTCGTGGTTGTTCGTATAATTATCGTGGTTGTTATATTCATAGTCGTGGTTGTTATAATCATGGTTGTGGTTATGATCATAATAGTAGTTGTTATAATCATGGTCGTGGGTTTTATAATCACAGTCGTGGTTGTTGTAGTCATGGTCTTGGTTGCTTTAATCATGGTCGTGATGGTTATAATCATAGTCGTGGTTGTTATAATCATGGTCTTGGTTGTTATAATCATAGTCGTGATTGTTGTAATCAT
>NW_024738747.1:0-4395 GCF_018991925.1 Homarus americanus | reverse complement strand
AGCTGAGATAGTGGCAGATAACATTGTGAACTGGCTCAGAGAGGAACGTAGACCAGACCCTGCAGGCCATTGGAGGGGACAGCACCAACACGAACACAGGGTGGCAAGAGGGGGTCATACAGTGGATAGAGCGGAAGATTGGGAGGAAGCTGGTCTGGATTGTTTGTGACCTCCACACCAACGAGTTGCCACTCAGACATCTGATCCAGGAGCTGGATGGCAAGACTCTTTCAAATAACAGATGGTCTGGTGCTCTTGGCAAGCTGCTGGACTCTGCCACTGAGTTAGAAATAAATCCGAGCTTTGAAAAAAACACAGTTGGCCCTCCACTCGTTGAGCTTGCGCATACTGTGATTGACGACCTGAGTGCTTACCAGTACTATGGTTACATGATTTGTAGTGCCATCAAAACTGGGGTCATGCCTGATAGACTTGCTTACCTGCAGATAGGTCGAGTCTCACATTCTAGGTGGCTCACAACGGCTCTCCGGTTCTGCAGAATTTGGGTCGCTCATCATAAACTGAAAGGGAACCAGCTTCACAACCTGAGACTTATTGTCCAATTCATCGTGAGTGTCTACTTGCCAAATTGGTTCAACACTAAGGTCAAGTCATCGTTTTCCGAAGGTCCGAGGCATGTTCTCTTCCAGCTTGAGCTCCTGAGGAGTCAGCCAAGGAAGGTTGTTCAGATTGTGGAGCAGACTGTGAGGAGATCTTCCTGGTATACTCATCCCGAGGCAGTTCTGCAGACAATGCTCTGCAGTAAGGATGAGGAGGAGAGAAGAGTGGCAGTCAAAAAGATCTTTGATATCAGACTTATGAGAGGATCTGGGCATGACGAATCAGTTGGTGACGATTCCTTCAGGGCCAGGAAGACTCCTGAAGTCAATCTAGGTGCCAAGACCCTCACCGATCTCATAGATCTGGATAACATCCAGGCTGGCAGTGAGCCCTGCAGCCTCACCAATGTTCAAGTCAGAGCTTTCCTGGACAACCCCATGCATGTACCTGCCTGGCCCTCGCACACCCAGAGTATAGAGCGTTGTGTACAGCAAATGAGCGAGGCCAGCAGTCACGTGTGCAGCCAGGAGAGGAGGGAAGGCTACATCCGAGCTCAGGTGGTCAGCAGGGAGGTGATGAGTAGAAACTGAATCAAGAAAGACATGTTCTCTATGGTGTGCAGCAACACCGAGTCGTAGTAGTAAAACCGGTTTTTGTATTTGATGATTTTGTTTTCTAAAGGAATATTAAATTTAATAAATGTGTCAAGATCATTCGCTTCACTATTCTGGATCATTTTCATCCTAATAAATTAACCTGATACATTTACTTTACTTTAAATAAGCTATTTAGTGGTGTTGGTAAAAGGGTGGGAATACTGAATTTTCATAAGATTTCAAGTTAAAATTTACCTAGCAAAAAATGAAAACTTTTCAAATCTGAAGATATCACATGATTCTGCACATAGAACTACATCATTAATACCATGGGCCGATTTTTCAAACTCCAAAAAAAAAAAATTCGCTTCCGTATGACACACCCTAATGCACAGGCCAACTGGCCTATTGCAGACTCCTTATTTTCTTATGTTCTTATGTTCTTAAATCCTCAACATAAAAGACAAATTCACCTCCATGTGTTAAAATCTTACTACTCTACATTACCGTCACCACTATACCAAACCTGTGTAATATTAACACACTAATACACTATTAAGACATCACCAAATCCATCAATAAACAGTACATCTTCCTTTACACTTGATTAGAAAGAAAAACAGGAAAATATGCCCAGAATCTCAATTTCATTCACTAACATTACGAAAAATTACAAGAGTTAAGAGTCAAAGCAAGATATGTGCTGTACGCAATGTTGATGTTATTTTGTTCGCCATCATTGTGTCCTAAAGTTAATCTGTTTTGTGAAGTAAATCCTCGGACTTAGGAACAAATCATCATGTGTACCTTTGAGTATTAAGGTCTTGATCCATTTCCTTGATGTCTACCGTTTGGAACAGGTAACGCCACCACAATTGTTTTAACCAAGACGAAAACGGACGAAAAAAAAGCTTCTACAAATATCAAGTATTAATTTTCTCTCTTTACAGGATCTAATACTCTTGGAAATGTGTTTAAATTAATCTGATTTGTTTTCATTTATTGTCGATCCTTTATAAGAGGACTCGTGGATCCCCCGAGCCTAGCCGGCCATTTTGTTTACATTTTTCGGTCGCTCTAAAATACCATTAAAACAATATTGAGTATAAACGTTTGGCTCAACTGATGATCTCAAACATGTCCCAACATTTTTTTGCCTCAACTCCACATTCTGTAACTCATTTAGGTAGATGTCCCTCACTACACATACACTAGACTATGTGTAATGTTGCAGCTAATGTGTTATCAAGATATTGCACATTATAAGTTCATGTGTGGTCATTATCATATCAAACGGAGGAATTTTAAAGAGCTATTACACCACCTGTATCATTAGTTGTCGCCAGGTGAAGGAATGTTTAGGTAGATTATATTTTATTTACTGTAATTACAGTTTCAATACCTAAGACGTTCCACTATAAGAGTCTTTCAACCTCAGGTAAGGTCTTAAGACTTTCTACTCTAGGTCTTACACCCTGGAGTAGCTGTATCGTCCACATAGGTAATTACTCCACAAGGAACTACAAGTTACACCTTAATGTAATACTTCATTTACTGCCAAACTTTATGGGGAAATATTTTTTCACAAAGAATTTCAAGTTACAATTTCACATAATAAGTCACATTACAAACGTTCCTTCGGCTTGCAGTTAAACTTTGCAATGTCAAGATATTTTTTTCACTGCAGAGGAAAGTATCCGTCAGCATCATCACCACACACACACAAACACACACACACACACACACACACAAAGACAAAACTCCTGTATCCAGATTCTCAAAAGTTTATAAATTAAATTCTTCCCTAAAATTAAACAGACAATACATCTATTTATCATAGAGTATGTGAACAATATCGACGCCATATTGGTTACCATCTTTGAGTCATATAATTAGTTAGCTACATAGTGTTAATTATTTAGTTAAATAATAAAAAATAAAAAATAATCTACTAGCGTGTGTTGTGACCAAAATAAATCAACATTGTATTTACTTTCTCCTCCAGGGGGCACTAAGTCTAGAAAAATGACACAATTGACATCTACATAAAGTGACTGACCAAGGGTAGATATTGGCTACCTTTTGTGTTACTTTCAGGTCGTAAAAACACACAGAGCTGCTCTTAAGGATGTTTACCACAATACACCTCAGCCAGTTTCTCATTCACTAAGGTCAAACAATAAATCTGGTTCACAAGATACACCGTAAATTTTATTAGAATACAATAATCAATTACTGTATTATTGTATTATGGCGAATAGTATTATGGTGTTAAGATGTGTTCTTAAGCCACGATGGTAAACAAAAGGTATTCAATATCTGCCTTGGTTGACGATGATCTGTAGAAGTTAGCAAGTCCTCCTCCTCCTGCTCTCGAGTAAGGTAAGGAAGGCCTCACCTGACCAAAATTGTTAATTAAGATAGATTACCTGAAGATTAACCCTCCCAGCTTATTTCAACTAATGATTAACCTAACGCTACCTGGGAAGTTAAGTTAGGTTAGATTAAGTTAGGTTAGGTTAGGGTAGGGTAGGTCAGGTCAGGTCAGGTCAGGTCAGGTCAGGTCAGGTCAGGTTAGGTCAGGTCAGGCAGTGCCAGTGTAGTTAATCTTGAGGTTAAATAAACTAGAGGCTAATCTTCACATGAGCCACTAAGACACTTTGACGGAGGCGGTTACGTACAACAGGAAAGCTCTGATAACATATAATGTACAGTATATACCGTTTAAGTTGCGTAACATATAATGTACAGTATATACTGTTTAAGTTGCGTCAGCAGCTCTATACACCACTTATTGACCTACTCATTCACTGCCGTAGAAATATTTACTTCTCTAACAGGTTTCTATATGGTTCCCAGTCATTATAATACGACCTTGTAAAATCAAATGATCTAAATTAAACTAAACTTATCCAAATTAAACTTATTAGCTAACAAATCTTTCTAAATTCAACTTAACTTATCGTAATATAACTATTATAACTAAACCATTTTAATTAAACCTAACCTAAACACCTCAAGTGCCACAAACAGAAGGAAAAAACACCTTTAATATTATCGTGTAAGAGGCCCCTGTAACCCACTAACTCCAGGTAATACATCTATATCAATCTACCTGCGTCGGAAGCTCTATACGTGACTATGATCGTTACCCACTGCTGGAGAACATTTGTACTTCTATAATTACCCCTGGAGAAACAATGCACCAATTTACGATTCATTTATTTTATTTTCATTT
>NW_024738746.1:0-3686 GCF_018991925.1 Homarus americanus | reverse complement strand
GATGATGTTAGTGTTCTGTTGTAGTGATGATGTTAGCGTTGTCTTATTGTGATGATGTTAGTGTAGAGTTGTAGTGATGATGTTTATGTAGTGTTGTAGTGATGATGTTAGTGTAGTGCTGTAGTGATGATGTTAGTGTAGAGTTGTAGTGATGATGTTAGTGTAGAGTTGTAGTGATGATGTTTATGTAGTGTTGTAGTGATGATGTTAGTGTAGTGCTGTAGTGATGATGTTAGTGTAGAGTTGAAGTGATGCTGTTAGTGTAGTGTTGTAGTGATGATGTTAGTGTAGTGTTGTAGTGATGATGTTAGTGTAGTGTTATGGTGATGATGTTAGTGTAGTGTTGTAGTGATGTTAGTGTAGTGTTGTAGTGATGATGTTAGTGTACTATTTTAGTGATGATGTTAGTGTAGTGTTATAGTGATGATGTTAGTGTAGTATTTTAGTGATGATGTTAGTGTAGTGTTGTAGTGATGATGTTAGTGTAGTGTTGTAGTGATGTTAGTGTAGTGTTGTAGTGATGATGTTAGTGTAGTATTGTAGAAGGAAGAAGAATAGGTTACGTTAGGTTACGTTAGGCTAGATTAGGTTAAGTTAGGTTCGGTCTGGTCAGGTTACATTATGCATGAAGGTATTCATTTATATGTATATTTATGATCTACAGGATCGTTTATGGCCAGTCAAAAGCTTCTAGAAAAGATAAATACATAGAAGTTATCACTAATGGCAAATTATCCCTATTTAGTGTAACATACAGTATATATTAGGTGGAGTTCCGCTTTTATTTGTTTGTTTTCGTATTATTTAAGTCATTTATTTGTTAACATTTAGCTGAGAATAAGTAAATATTTTACAAAACAAAACATTGAAAAACTCACAAGTGAATTTGTAACATACAATCAAGTCGAGATAATATTACCAATACCACGTGCTGGTCAAGGGTATAGCTAACCTCTGGTCGGGGCTTGACCAGCACGAAGAAAAAAAAAAAAATTTTTACTAAACGTGACTTTGGCAACCTGTGGTGTAATAGTCAGCATGCTCGCCTTGCATGCGAGTGGACTCCTGTTCGATTCCCGGACAGAGTGAAACTATGAGCATTTTTTTTTACGACATTTGGCTTTCTATTTACCAGTAAATGGGAACCTAGATGTTAATCGATTTGCGGATCTTATTCTGGAATAATGGTTAGCCAGTGCAGTTGTCGAGTTGTCCGGTCTTCTCGGAATATTCATTGAAACTGGGTCATACAACCCGTTAACTTAGGGTGTGGTTGTGGTGTTGGCGACAGATTCTAACACCTTAAACAAATTCACGCCTAGGTTGCTCTAGCGCTGGCCATCCTCGTACACGAAGGGCAACCATTATTGTTACGTGTGTAATATTACCATCACTACCACAACCAGCATTATCACTACTATTGTCATCTTCTCAACTATCATCATTCCTTCCCTCTTCCTCCTCCTGCCTCCATATTTTAATAATTATCGTCTCAATTATTATTATTATCATCATTATTTTTATTATTATTATTACCGTATTATTATTATTATTATTATTATTATTATTATTATTATTATTATTATGATTGTCATTATTATTATTATTAACAATACAACATGTGGCTGGAACAACAGTAGAAATTAGAAATAAGATAAAAAGTTGTATTAAATTAACAATTAAAACACAAACAAGAACCACAGGTACAAGTCGATCAGTTTTTTATCATGAGAGAGAGAGAGAGAGAGAGAGAGAGTCCCTGGCTCACTGTTACGTTATGACAAAGTTGTTGGTAAATATATGGTATGGAAATTGTGTTGATACTCTCTCTCTCTCTCTCTCTCTCTCTCTCTCTCTCTCTCTCTCTCTCTGTGTGTGTGTGTCTCTCTCTCGCTCTCTCTCTCACACACACACCAACCACAAACAAACAACACATCACAAACAAACAAGCAAGCAACAACACAACACAAACAATAATGACACCACAAAAAGCATCATTCTAAAAAAGAAACAATAAAACAAACAAACATACCAACAAACAAAAAAACAAACAATCAAACAAACAAACAATAAAACGAACAAACGAAGAATAAAACAAAACAAACAAACAATAAAACAAACATACATAAAAACAATCAAACAAACATAAAAACAATAAAAAAACAGACCCTCTTCAACAAACCACCACCACCAAGGACTTCACTAACCTACCACCTCCACCACCACCTCCTACAACACTATTTATAATCCCAAAACTTCCCAAAGGTCACTCCTGCCTCGGTGACCTTTGGGGGTTAACACTGCCCACTGGTCTAGATCTGGCGAGAAAACTGCCCCCACCCAAAGGTCACTTGTTGGGTGTCACAAAGCGCCTGCTGGGTGATTTAGGTGAGTCTTCCCGCCCTCCCCCATCCCCCCTCTCCAACCCAGGGTCACAGTGTGTAAGGTTAAGGCGTTTGAATTTTAATTTAGTTGATGATATAAAGCAGAGGAGGAGGAGGAGGAGGAGGAGGAGGAGGAGGAGGAGAACAAGAACAAGAAGAACAAGAACAAGAAGAACAAGAACAAGAAGAAGGCTAGATTACGTTAGGTTACGTTAGGTTAGGTTAGGCTAGATTAGGTTAAGTTAGGTTAGGTCTGGTCAGGTTACATTATGCATGAAGGTATTCATTTATATGTATATTTATGATCTACAGGATCGTTTATGGCCAGTCAAAGGCTTCTAGAAAAGACAAATACATAGAAGTTATCACTAATGGCCAATTATCCCTATTTAGTGTAACATACAGTATATATTAGGTGGAGTTCCGCTTTTATTTGTTTGTTTTCGTATTATTTAAGGCATTTATTTGTTAACATTTAGCTTAGAATAAGTAAATATTATACAAAACAAAACATTGAAAAACTCACAAGTGAATTTGTAACATATAATCAAGTCGAGATAATATTACCAATACCACGTGCTGGTCAAGCACCGAAAGAGTTGTCCGGGGGTCTAGCTAACCTCTGGTCGGGGCTTGACCAGCACGAAAAAAAAAAAAAAAGAAGATTTTACTAAACGTGATTTTGGCAACCTGTGGTGTAATAGTCAGCATACTCGCCTTGCAAGCGAGTGGACCCCTGTTCGATTCCCGGACGGAGTGAAACTATGAGCATTTTTTTTTTACGTCATTTGGTTTTCTATTTACCAGTAAATGGGAACCTGGATGTTAATCGATTTGCGGATCTTATTCTGGAATAATGGTTAGCCAGTGCAGTTGCCGAGTTGTCCGGTCTTCTCGGACTATTCATTGAAACTGGGACATACAACTCGTTAACTTAGGGTGTGGTTGTGGTGTTGGCGACAGATTCTTACACCTTAAACAAATTCACGCCTAGGTTGCTCTAGAGCCGGCCATCCTCGTACACGAAGGGCAACCATTAATGTTACGTGTATAATATTACCATCACTACCACAACCAGCATTATCACTACTATTGTCATCTTCTCAACTATCATCATTCCTTCCCTCTTCCTCCTCCTGCCTCCATATTTTAATAATTATCGTCTCAATTATTATTATCATCATTATTTTTATTATTATTATTACCGTATTATTATTATTATTATTAACAATACAACATGTGGCTGGAACAACAGTAGAAATTAGAAATAAGATAAAAAGTTGTATTAAATTAACAATTAAA